>NW_014577351.1:237596-268122 GCF_000485595.1 Priapulus caudatus
CAGAATATCCATTCTAATATAATCTATATCTAATAGAATAGAATATTTATTATTATTCACTCCTGTTGCAGTATAATATTGTATATATATATATATTGCTATATATATATATATATTTATATATATATATATATTTATATATATATATCATACATTATCTATATATATAATATTATTATATATATATATATTGTATTATATTGTATGATTGTATGTGTTCTCAGATATATTCTATGTGTTATATGTTGTATGACGTCCTCTGATTGTCTAATATTCTTACGCAGCCTATTGATTGCCGTGGTAGTATATATCGATCACTGTTTTGCCTGACCCGCGCACACATGATGTTTGTATGCGTTTGTTTAGAAGTAAAACCTCAATTATATGTACTTGTCTTGAGCCCGAAAATGTAATTTATTTCTCAAACAGAAACATTGCTAAGTAATAATTATCATGTGTAGATTAGATTAGTGCTGCGCGCAGGACTTTACACGTGCTCCGATCGTACGCGCATCTACTTTACGCCTTTACCGTTTACGTAGCCGCCCCGCTAAATGCAAGACACCTGCCCCAGCGACAAACGACCGAAGCGTTAACGGACAAAACGACTTTTCAGAAAAAATTAGAAAACTATTGCTTTCCTTATGAGCCATTGCACACTGACGCGACGACACGGCGACAACCTCGACGACAAAAATATTAGAAACGTTCTATTTTCCAGCGACTTTCGCCGGCGCACACTTTACAAATGGCCATCCAGCCGTTTCATCGGCACGTGACATCGCCATTAGCGTCATAAAATTATAACCAATGCTAGCCAGGAAGTACACTGCCGTCCCAGCGTAGAACTCGCACCGCCTTGTCAGAAACAGTGCGCCGCGCGAACCCATCTTAACCAAAACGCTGATGCGCTACGGGTCAGTCAGCCATCAGACGTTCGTATAATATGCTGCGTATATATTACTTTATTATATTATCGTTATACATAGAGCGTTTTTACAGCAATTTATTTAAAAGCAGCAGCAGGAGTTTTTTGGCACTGGCACTGTGGTGAGGGCTGGGTGAACTTTGTCGTTACGGTCGGTCGTTGTCGCTGCAGTGTGGCTGCGCCAGTCGCCGCGACTTTGTCGTTTGTCGTTACGGTCGGTCGTTGTCGCTGCAGTGTGGCTGCGCCAGTCGCCGCGACTTTGTCGTTTGTCGTTACGGTCGGTCGCTGTCGCTGCAGTGTGTCTTGGCCTTAAAGGCGTAAAATCGCCACCACACCATAGACGGTATTTGGGGTTCTTGTATATATAAGATGGCTGAGTCGGTGTACAGTTAGTGTTGTGTGTGGGACAGGTTATCTGTTTGTACTTGTGTATTGTGTGCAGTGCATGCGTGGCACGGTAAAAATACACGCGCCGAGTGTCCTGGTCGAATGGGAATTCTTGACGATTCCCGCGCTGGCAAACTTTTATTGTGGTGGAATTTAATCGGGGCGGAGGTAATTTAAACGGTGCACAACGATTGAAACAGGGGGGAGTTTCCCCAAACGGGGCGCGCGCGCCCCGTTTGCGCAACGTAGGGAGAACCCTGCAAGTATATGCACAGTGCCTGAAATGGGGGCCAGCCGAATTTTTTTTGGGGGCGACTAAACTTTTTTAGTCACTGGCCCAAATGCATTGTTGGAGGCCCAAATTTTATACAGCAGCGCATCTGAGCGAGTGCGCATAGAGCGAGTGCGCGCAATCTGAGCGGGCTCAGCTAGGCACCCTGATTCTCACCGGTCTCACTGCTAGCATAATATATCCATTACTATGCCACACTAGCGTTATACAGCGGGCATAGCATACAAGCGTATTATATAAGCAAGCGTGGCCGATCAGGTTGGGCTCAGGTCAGCATTACATGTACATAAATGTGATGTTATACATTGTATCAAGCTACCCAGACAACGCATCTAGACATGTACGTTTGCAGTGTAGCGGGAGAGTCGAAGACTACCAGTCTACCCCTGCTTGGTCTGATTGCATCCTACCGTGGACTTCGGTTTAGGATTATGATTAGTTAGTAAACAAAGAACAACTCAAACATATCAGTAAATTTGTTTATGTGTTGAAATATTGGCAGTCGCCCAAACTTTTGTTTGGGGGCGAGTGACTACTTGACTTGTGCAATTTTCGGTCGCCCGAGCTAGACATTGGTCGCCTGTGGCGAGTGGGCGACCATCCATTTCAGGCACTGATGCAGACTGTTGCTGTATTATGGGGAGTTCAAATATTTAGCCAATATGACAATAATATATATATATATATATTATAGGCAAGTCTAAGCGTGGAGCCAGTGTAATTATAATACACAATTGATTGGGGTTTTATGTATACACACATATATATATATATATATGCGCACGTGCGTACACACATGCGTGCACACACGCACGCACACACACACACACACACATTATGCATGCCGCGCACATGCATATATTATATATTATTCGTCGAGCGTACACCATGCGCACACGCACACACACGTGCGCACGCGAGCATACATACGCACGCGTGCGCGCACACACACACACACACACACCACACACACACACCACGCACACAGTGACACACACACAACGCACACACACCACACACACACACACACACACACACACACACACACACACACACACACACACACACACACGTGTGAAATGATGCTGCTCTTAGCAAGACGAGCAGTAACACGCAGAAGCTAATCGTTGCTAGCACAACAATTGAAATGGAACAATCGAAATAATGGAAAAAACGTATATGTATATATATGTAGGCAAGCCTAAGCACAATGCACTATGGGATGGGGGGTACCGGACCACGAAGTCCAGCAAAAATTTCCCTCATCCTATATGTATTGTGCTCCACTCTCGCGGGCCTTCGGCCCACTCAGAGCTCTGCTATAAATAAGCCTTATCGCGAATCGCGATTTAACAAGATATCTTGTGCAGGGATGTCCACACCAAATGTCTACAAGAAACAGTGCTTAACCATGATGATAGGAACACACAATGGTACCTTTCACTGTGATGAAGTCGTAGCATGCTGTCTTTTGAGACAACTAGAAGAGTACAGAAGTGCAGAGATTGTGAGGTATGTCATCGTTGTTTGCCCTCACCCGACCCAGGCTGAAAAGTTTGGGTAGGTAGGTAGGTTTTGAGGGGGGTCTTTTTACAAATTCAGCATGGTGTCTACATGCTCAGGTGTTGCTTGTGTGTAGATACCTTTTATGTTGAATGTTTGTTTTGCTTGGTACATATAATGTATTGCCTACAGATTTATATAATGTACACTGATACAATTTGTAAAAAAAAAGAAGGGAAATCAATAACATTTTTTGAGTCGGCCCCTTTTTGGCGGGTCGGTCGGGTGAGGGAAAACAAACAATATTTTTATTATGGCCTAACCAAATATCTACACCTCTATTACACCCAGCTAGAACTTTGGTTGACATCATCATGAACAAAAAAATGGATGTGTCCTGTAAATGTGTGTGCTGTTTTAACTACTGCAGTTGCTATAGAAGGCTGTGGATTTTTCTGTCATTAGAACAAGGGACCAAAATCTTCTGGAAAAATGCGACATAATCGTGGATGTAGGTGGGACATTTGACGCCTCAAAGAAGCGATTTGACCATCATCAAAGGTAGCTGGAGTATATGTGTGTTACTGTCCCCATTAATGGAGTTCCCATTATAGCTTTCCACAAATCTTCCAGTAAAACACTGCAAGCTTTTTAATTGAGTTTACTTATTTATTTGTATATGTTTGTAGCATAAATATACAGCCATTTAAGTGAAAATAATGCTTAAATCTATAGTATAGTTATCTTTTAACACTGAACACAGATCAATGAATACTGCATAACTCTATACTGAGTGTGTGACTGCTTTTATTATTAGGTCGTTCTCTCACACAAGGAATAGTCTTTGTCCAGAGAAGAAGTGGGTAACAAAGCTGAGCAGTGCAGGACTCATCTATCACTACTTTGGGGCGAGGGTAATTGCTAGTTTGATAGGGTATGTAGAGTCAGTATACTTTGTAAATTTCTTGTAAAACTTAACTGGGATGCCAGATTTATTCAGATGTGTACATGCAATATGTATGTATGAATATGTGTTGATTCAGCAAGGTGTTTCAAATACTATATACTATATGTATCTATCTATATTTATTTATTTATACACACGCACACACAAGCACACACACACGCACACACGCACTTAAGTATACATATATATTGCGATTGATTTTTCATTGTGCCAGAGAAATTCTGTTATTCTTAGACTAGTGATAATAAGCCTTATGCCACATTTGCAGTAAGTAGACACAGTATTATGATTGAAATATTTAAGTTTTTACATAGAAGTGAATGACATTCCTTGATGAGGCAGTTGGCTGATATAATATATATGTCCAAGAAGCAGCATTTGCTGCCCAAAATTTGCTGAGGCAACCTGCCTCAGTGTTCCAAATGCAGGGTACACACTGCACACTATATCATATAGTATTGTAAAAGTCTGTTCCCCTATATTCACATTTTAACTATAATCACTGCCATAATCATGTTTCTCGCTCATGATTATGATTCTCATCAGTCTGTTTTCATAATTACATAAAATAACTGGACCAGGTTGTTTGTTTTTATCATTGACGTATTGATAATGCTCCAGGATAATTGTCCTGGAAAAGTCCCCCTTTTGAAAAAATTTTTCTTGGGAAGGATTATCAGCATTTTTAAAAGGATTTGCTGTTTCAGGGCTCACGAAGATGATGACATTACTGGTATCATTCATGACAAGATATACGAGAACTTTATTGAAGAGATCGATGCAATAGACAATGGCATAAACCAGTCGGATGGCATAAAGAGGTGAAGATTGCCAGTATAATATGGAGTCAGGGAAACAGTGCATGTGTGTGTCGGTGTGTCTGTGTGCGGGTGCGTTAGTGCGTGCGTGCGTACGTGCGTGAGTGTGTGTCTAACAAAAATAGACAGAGGGAGTAGGAGAAGAAAAAAAACAGAGAGGGATAGAGAGCGAGGTGATAAAGGGGAATAAGAAAAAAGGGGAAATGGTGGGAGGGAGTTAAGGGGAAGTAGGCTGGGAGTGAGATAGGAAGAGAAGGGTTCGGAGGGAGAGAGAGAGGCTTGTGATTTAAATTATGCATTCTGTGACTTGCATCAATAGTCTTTTCTTAACGTTCCAGAGTACAACGTCTTTACTGTAAGTGTTTAATGGGCTGATGCTATTAATGAGACCAGATAATCTTTCAGGTATGCCATCAGAAGCACACTTAGCTCCAGAGTTGGATATCTTAATCCCATGTGGAATGAAACAAATCGAGATGAGCAGGTACAAACATAGATTCATGCAGTAGAATAGCAAAATACCGTTTGAAACAAAGCACAAAATTTACCTATGCCATTACTGTAACTACATTGAGACCCACTGAAGTAGATACCATATTTAGTCTGGGGGTTTAAATGTTTTTGTGCCATTTTGTAATTTTCATACTCAATTTTATTCCAATTGTTACCATATAGTATGCGTGTAATGTCGATTAATTCTGAAATTCTTTTAAATTTATACTTTATTAGGCAGGCTTTGATAAAGCTATGGAGCTTGTGAGGGAAGAGTTGCTAGACCGTGTACTGTATTACAAAGATGTGTGGTGGCCAGCTAGGGAACTAGTAGAAGAGGCATTGCGTAATAGAATGGAGGTTAGTTTGTACTTCTGCTTGTACACGCACTGCAAATGCATGTGTACGTAACATCCTACGTAATGTATAGTGTTCTTGAAATTTCTAAAATCACAAGATAATTCCAGTTATAAAATTTGATGCTTTCTTGCTTTTGATAAGGGTCATTCCATCGGGTTGCGGAACAAAGTGTGACATAATAGTGAAATTTTGGAAATGTTCAAAAAGTAAATCTATCCATGTTTTCGAATAAGAAAACTATTATACGTTAAAATTTAGAAACAACTATGTTGTAAATGTACAGGAAATTTGTCAGTGTACCATATGCAATGGCCTGTCATAGAACTGTCATGGCGCTCCGACGTAACAAAATTTCGACTGACACCACTGGTGTATTTTTGCACAAACACCGAACAATTTTGAAAGAAACTGGATTTTCAAAAAATTATTTTCATACAATCAAACTTACAACTACACAAACAACAAACTAAATACGATATGTTACATAAAAAAGGGCACACTACCCCATAGTGAGCGCCGTTAGGCCGTTAGGCGCGAAGCACATGGCGGGGGGTCTGGGGGGCCTCCCCCAGGAAATTTCAAAATTTCAAGGGTCCCGGGGCATAAAAATGAGCACCATTTGAGCACACATTTAGTCAAGCAACAATAGCTAAAAACCATATGGAATTTTATTTCTGCTTCATTTTGCCTGCGCTTTGCATACCAGCAATTAATGCAGAATGATTCAAGCACTTCCATTCTTTTTCAGATATCAAAGCTAGGATTGTTACCATGTAAAATTTTGATTTCCTTCAAGTCCTGTCAATTAATCAGGAGAACAAGAAAACAAATAACGAATATAGCCAAATTCCATCAAATTGTTTTCTGTATTTTTTTGTATTTTTTGTAAATTTTGAAGGGCACTTTGAAATCTAGACCGTATTTCCCAATACGGCAAATACGGTCTGAATCCGCCCCTGTTAGGGTTAGGGTTAGGGTTAGGATTAGGGTTAGGGTTCGGGTTCGGGTTAGGGAGTAGGCGTAGGCAACTCCCTAGACTCGTTAGTGGAGTAGGCGAGGTACGGTCCGGCATATTAGATAGTGCCAGGGTACGTTCCGGTATACCGGACCGTACCCAGGGTACGTTCCGGCAGTACCCCGGTGGACATAGACCCTCTCAGCATAAGTTATATATAAGTTAATGATACGCTATACATACGTTGGACATACGTTGTGTTACTTTGTGTATACGTTCAATTCGTTGTGTATGCGTTATGTATACGACCAATCCACAAAAATCCAGATTTTTCAGGTGACTGGGTCGACGTATGCCAGCGTATGATGGCTTTTCCAAAATAATTCATTCGCTCGGCATACGCCCTTGTGTGACCGGGCCATTACATTGGCATGCGTCTATTGACATGAGCTACTACTGGAATGAGTCTATCTCCATATACAGTGACTCTACTACATTGACAGGTGGCATCGTGTAGGTCGTGACCGCCGTGTGCACTTTGCTCCCACGTGCACGTGGTCGCAGACATCGTATAAATATATGCTCATATATTCCCTTCAGTAGCCTAGTATATATAGTATATCCCTAACCATAGTTACGTCAATGTCAGGGTTCGACACTAACGCTAGTCCGTTAGTCCGAGACTAGTAAAAAATCAGAAGGACTAGTAGATTCCCATAGCAGCTCTGCACACTCTAGGCATGCTAGACCCTAGGGCAGTGCAAACATTGTTAAACAATGAGGTCACGAACCCACCTAGTCTACCAAGTGATCCCTTGACAGTAGCTGTTGAACAAACAGTCTGATTGTAGAAATGACACAACTAATCACTTATACACTCTCATAGCGAGGTATTTACATAGCAAGCACATCGCATGCGTGTGTTACTTGAAGCAGTTCAAAAGAGGTGATGAAAGTGCACACGCACGCACACGCACGCACGTGTACGTGCACACGCACGCACGTACGCACACACGTGTACGTGCACACGCACCTACGCACGTGCACACGCACCCACGCACGCGCGCATGTGTACGTGCACACGCACCCACGTGTACGTGCCCGCGTACGCACGCACACACGTGTACGTGCCCACGTACGTACTCACGTGTACATGCACACGCACGCACGCACGTGTACATGCACACGCACGCACACACGGACGTGTACGTGCACACGCACGCACGTGTACGTGCACACGCACGCACGTGTACGTGCACACGCACGCACGTGCACACGCACACGCACACGCACACGTGTACGTGCGCACGCACACACACACACACACGTGTACGTGCACACGCACGCACACACACACACGTGTACGTGCCTATGCACGCACGTGTACGTGTACACGCACGCATGCGTGTACGTGCCCACGCACGCACGCCAGCACGTGTACGTGCACACGCACGCCAGCACGTGTACGTGCACTCGCACGCACACACGTGTACGTGTACACGCACGCACACAGGTGTACGTGCACACGCACGCACGCACGCACGCACGCACACACGTGTACGTGCCTATGCACGCACGTACGCACGCACCCACGTGTACGTGCACACGCACCCGCGCACGTGTACGTGCACACGCACCCGCGCACGTGTACGTGCCCACGCACGCACGCACGTGTACGTGCACACGCACGCACGCACGCACGCACGCACGCACGAACGCATGTGTACGTGCACACGCAAGCATACGTGTACGTGTACGTGCAGATCAGCTTTCTTCCCAGATGTCTTTGCAACTCTGATTTCAATTCATTTACGGTTTTCCCTTCGTAACTAGACGCCATTGTTTAGCAGTGAAACCGGACAGTGCACGCGCGCCATCTATCCAGCGATTAGTAAATGGCGAACCCCATTAGAAATGCACATGCTATTGGAAAAAACGGCAGGTCCTACACCGATTACGTCAAGCTGTGCCAGCTTGACAAGGCCAAGGGGTTAGATGTCGGGAACTTACCTCACCGACAAGGCCTGCCAGAGGTTCATTACGGCGTAGCCGATACTAGGCGCCGGGAACAGTTTGTAGCTATAAATGAGGCCAAATTCCTTGCTGTGTTAAGTGACGGATCCACAGATTCCTCATCAAAGGAGGCCGACATTTTATTTTCGAATTAAAATTTTATTTAATTTAAATTTTAATCTTATGATCCATATCAAAGTTACATGTGTTTTATACAATTGAATGTCTTTTATAAAACCTTTCTGGGGGACACCTCTTGTACCCTGGGAGAGACCCCCTGTACCCCCTAGCAGAAGGGGGCTCCACCCCCTACCCCACCTACCTCCTGGCAAATCACAATACTCGTCGCTCTGTGCCTAGTAAGAGTTCTTCGGTAGGACTAGTAGAATCTTGGAAGGACTAGTACATTTCTTCTTTTACTAGTCCCGTGGACTAATGAACTAAAATGGTTAGTGTCTAACCCTGAATGTGGTTGTTTTTTATCATCACAGCCGATGTGTTTGGGATTTTCAGATGGTGAGTTTTGTTCATGGAGAGGTTTGGGATATTTCTCGAATGTAAAACCATGAGGAAAATTTGGAAATATGCATTCTTAATATGAAACGAAATACTTATTTTTATAGTTTCCATATGTCACACATTTTGTTACAAATACAACTCCCGACACCATCATTTTTCGGCCTTTTTTAACAGTGAAATTTTGTCCAATGCAGTTAAGTCTGGTCTTGTTTTGAAGCTTAGGTTTGCCTCTATGAGACAAGCTACAAGTTAATGAATCAAAGCAAAGCAACTTCAAATGTGATATAGTGCTGCATATGCACTGTTCCCCAACCTGACGGAATGACCCATAACATCTAGTATATGGGCACAGCTATGAAATGTAATGTGTTCCTCACCCTGCCCCCTGTAGGCCATGTTGATGGGAGAAAAATTCTATAACAGCCAACCCAACCCAATCATCATGGTATTAGGATTACATACTTTTTGCCACAATGGAACAGAATATAAGGCACAGGAAATTCAATGTTTAATAGGCCTACATTAACCACGATGTATTATGTGTAACTAACAGTACTGATTTATCATTGACAACATAAACTGTAACAGCAAGTGCTTGATTGGCATCATTGGGCTGAAATTGCAAGACTAGATCCACAACCTTTTCTCTTGTGTATTCTCTTGCCCCATTACAGCAGTAGCTCATTTGCTCCTCCTGTGTGACACACAGTGTGTGACCTCTTTTATAGCAGAAACATGGTAATGTCCTGCTCACCACAGCTGTTTTTGCTGCCCCACCACACTGACGCATAGGTAAAAAGTTAGATTTTATCCTCACTACCACTGTGTGGGTGTTGTTGGTGATGGATCAAGTTCATCTATAGTCTATGAATTGAGTGGGGGAAAACTGGGTGGTGGGGCATGATGCCACGACGTTTGCTTGCGTCTGGTTGTCGCCAGTGTTTGTGGGAAACAGGTTATCCGCAGGGGAGAGGTGATATAATTGGGAGAACTAGACGCCCTCTGGGTAGAGCATCTTGACATCCTTGAGTGGGAAACCCTTGTCAAGTACCTAACATCAAGTATGCTGTGTATATGAACGGGCTGTGGGAGTAGCACCAGGGTCGTTTCAAAGCAGGTGAGATCCCATCACTCCCAGCTTACCTGTCCCAACTACCTATTAATTACCCTCCTACCTGCAATCATCACAGTTGTCCTCAACCTATGTCTCTAGAATTTCCACATTATATATCTTTTCAAACGTTGGAAAGGATCACCAGGTGAGGGTGTGGGATACTTATTTGCTGTGGTCCCTGTGCAGCCGTGTTGCACACATGGATTTCTAGTTGTGCCCTATGGATATCGATTATAAATGCTATGCCGGAAGTGGTGATGGCCTGACTTGCCTAGGCGAAATATTCTTTGAGGGCAGAGACTATAGGTCCTTATTTGGTGCAGGCGTTGCCTTATGCCTTCCTTTGTCCTCGACGAATGAAACAGGTAGACTCTAGCGGTGAGATCGTCTGCTTCGCACGAGGAGGAGTACCATGGAAGGAACACTTGTTTGCACTTGAGGCCAAGCTTGGGGTAGATACTGGTGTTAAGTATGTACTCTATAAAGATGATTCCGGCCGGTGGAGAAATCAGTGTGTACCCCTCAACAACTACACATTTGAAAACAGGTAGGTAGAGGTGGGACCAGTCTAGCAGGTAGATGAGCTTGCACCGCGTCTGCCCAACAGAGTGAGAAGTGGATTAGCGGCAATGATTATAGCATTAATATGAATGCTATAAGTACATATGTAGGCATTTTTTGAGACATAGCACAGGTTAGAAGACCCTGTTGAGACTAACACAAGTCAAAACTTGTTGTTCATTGTTAACATGGCTTAAACCTTTGTTGCCAAAAGTCACAATAAATATTTAGTTTGGAGTTAAACTACTTACCATAGAGAAGTCGATAAAACATACATAGGATTAATTACACATATGGTTTTTTCCACGTTTGATCAGCTGCAAGTTTAATAAAAATAAATCACTATCGTTTTAACTTGAGTAACATGGGTGCGAGTAGTTTAGTATGTGTGTGCACCTGCATGCATGCCAGTGAGCATTTATTTATATACTATAAGCAAGACGTTTGTGCGTGCGTGTGTGTATAGTAAATCTATTTACTATAACCAAGGTGTTTCCGCGTCTGCACGTGCGTGCACTGGTGATAACTGATTACGGTATTGTAATCATCTTCACAGGCTGTCGCTGCCCGAGGCATGGAGGGGTGTACGTGATGAAGAGCTCAGTCGGGTGAGTGGCATCCCTGGCTGCATGTTCGTACACGCGACAGGCTTCTGCGGGGGCAATAGCACGTACGAGGGTGCCCTTGCCATGGTGAGGAAGTCGCTACAGATGCAGAGTGATAAAGTTGCCGAGACGTCAATGCAGAAGTAGCAGGCACAACTCCGGCAACGTGAATGTTTTGTAATCGCATCTACGTATATACGTACGCGTGGCATGCACAGCAACGACTTCGCGGCTCCCTCCATTCAATTCGAGCACACCATAAAAGAACATTTCTAAGTAAATATGAGAGAATAAGTAGCTAACATTGGATGATTAGATATACTGAGTAGAAAAAAAGGTGATAAATACCTCTTAATGTAAAATGGGATAGAAAATCATGATCTCAAAACATTCAAGACAGGACAGTCGAAATAAACAGGGTGGTCCACATGCAATGGCTGGTATAGCAATAATTTTCTTGATATTCTAGTTTACTATCCACGTATTACTGACTGCTATTTCTATTCATGTCCATTTATGAAACAATGTCATGGACATGTGTTGTGTATAAAGTATGAATGTATACTGTGTATCAAACTGCAAAATTAACATTCTTTGATTGGTAGTTATTAGCTGCGTTCAGACGACTCCGTATTTATTAAATTCGGTATTTGCGAGATACCGAATCTGAGACAAATTCGCGACTTACTCCACCTGAGCGTTCACACGCTGTTTCGCGGCTTCAGAAATGCCGTATTTAGTTACTTGCGAGCTGCGAGTTGAAAAAAAAACAATGCGTCCAAGCGAACACTGCGAATTAAACAATCAATGCACAGCAACTCTGTGTAAACTCTGGGGCCGGTTTCACGAAGCGTGATTAACTTTAATTATGATTAAATTACTAATCATAATTAACCTCCTGTAATTATGATTAGTTAATCATACTTAAAGGAATAATAGGTCCATTGATTATGCAATGTTGACGAATGCTAGAGTAACTGGCACCTTGTGTAGTTAATAAGTACATTACCTTATAGCCAAATGCGTATTAGTTTGTCCAATATCACTGCTGGTTACTAAGAAATGTCTAATTGAAATCCACAGTCCAAAAATCAGTTATTTACAGTTTCAAACCGCTGCCGGCGAAGCGGGTGTGATACAGATTTATAGTGCACCGGACATTTTCGCACGCATGCTCGGCCGTACGCAATGCTATCATCAGTGATTTCGTAAACATGGACGCGCGTGATAAGGAACTTTTTGTCAGGGCTGTCCACGTGCGTCCGTGATTAGTACGTGTGTTTTACTCTATTTCCATGTTTAGTCCGTGGCCGTGGTTACACCGCTGACACTTCCGTTTCATCTGGCGTCCAAAACATACGGGCCACACAAATGTTTACGTCATCGCTGGACTCCTGGATGACATTTACGGCACGTAAATGATACGTTGATACATATCGACAACCAATTTCAAGTCTTGTTTGTAATGTAACCAGCAATGATATTGGACAAACTAATATGCGTTTGGCTATAAAGTAATGTACTTATTAACTACACAAGGTGCCAGTTACTCTAGCATTCGTCAACATTGCATAATCAATGGACCTATTATTCCTTTAAAAATCTGTTTCACGAAGTGATTTAAGTACATATTTAACTAATCACATAATTAGCCGACTTAAACATGAATTACACTGTATTCAAAATGGCGGAAACGCCAAAGGTATCTGCAAATTCGGTACATGAAAAGGAATTAATTTGCAATTAAAAATGACTAAATTAGTACAGCTAATCTTAGATAATTTAAATTTCCTTAGGAAAAAATTGAAGTAAAATTTCCAATTGTAAAATCTGCAGCGTACTTAATATACTAGTACTACCTACATACTACTACTAGCTAGTACTAGCAACTAATTATGATTAGTGGATTTAATCATGCTCCCGAGTAGAATTAAATATTGTGATCAACTTAATTATGATTAAAGTTAATTACGCTTCGTGAAACAGTTACTTCAATTTAAGTACGGCTATAAGCTACTGACTTTTGTAGCGAGATTTGTATAGTTATAATCGGTTGTCCTGTACTTTAATTGCTTGGTGTGAATAATGTTAACACTTACTGAATTGTCAGATAATATTATTCATAAAAATCATTGCCATTAAGTCTTCTTGGTCGGTGAAAATGAGTGTGAACAGCTGAACCCATTATTTTTTGGCTTCAACTTTTCATATAAAAAACCCTGAGAAATCCCACTTTCACAATATGCATGGTCTGTGATTAGAAATATAATTCATACATTTTATGCTTGTTCAAAACTTCAATGTCAATAAAGAAAATGTTCATTACTAAAAAATCATGTTTTATTCAAGATTATGTCTAATAATATTTGAGTTCTCCACAAAGACCATCACACACGTTTTCTTTGTTAAACCTCCCATAAGAGATCTAGGCTATACATTTCTATAGAAGTAAAAAATAATACTAATATCATATGGAGTAGTGCATATCTGATGCTAAAAACTGTGTTTTGGACTTACATGAAATGGGGAAAAATATGTTTTAAAAATATTCCATGCTCTTGAGATCCAATATTCAAATCACATTCTAATTATTACAATATACTGCCCCATCTAGTGCAAATATGCACTAATAGAGCTCCTTTGTTTGTATGTGATCAACACTAGATACCTAGCTATAATCATAATCCAGGAAAAGACATGGTCACTGCAGTCATTCCTTCATTCCATTTAATTTTGTTTGATTAAGCATATTAACCTGCCTACCCTCCCAACATCAACACCAAAAACGATTATTTCCCAATCAGTGACAGTAATTGATGAACATTACATTTTCTCTCTAATATATATTTAGTCATGGTAATTATCTTTCCCTTATTTCCTGCTTCCCATTTCTCTATTAAAGCTCACATTCCCTTCTCAATGACTCACCACTATTATCTTATTAAATTAGTCTGCTAATTGTGTCAGATCTTCAAGCTTGCTACTTGAGCTTACAAATGTCACTAATAATTTAGTGGCGTGTTTATGAGTATTTCCTACATGTTACTGATATTCCACTATTTTCAGTCTAAATATGGTGGCGCATGTTCCACTTTGCTGCATGACACTCATAATCCAACTTACTCTTCAATTCATGGTGGTGAACTCCCTTTTTCCCTGCTTGATATGGACATTCCAGTTTTGTTGTATTGTCTTGAGGATGGTCACTGGTGCCCTAATATGTTCGCCGCGAGTTACTTATATTCCAATATTCTCTTCAAGTAGTTATTAAGGAATAGTCCGTGTGGATCCAGGCTACTGCGAATGTTGCAGAACTGTTCAAAATGCGGATACATCTTGCGCAGATCACTTGCTGTTTCTCTGTGAGCCTAAAAGCAGTATAACCATATTAGTTAAGGATTTTTAACCATTGTCACAGTGGCAGACTTGCACAAAGCAATGCATTTATAAAAGAGATATTCTAAAAAACAAGATGGTGATAGACTGTACTATGTTTGTCTGCATCGAAGTCATCTATTAGCTAATGCATCGTGCACGAATCAGTACTCCCGGGTGTCCCATCCATGGAATATGAGAATATGCAATCGCCACTACATAGAAAGTACTTGGTTATTCGTGCTTTACTTGCAGGTTTTCACAAAAACCTTGTCATATGCAAGCCTGCGAGGAAATGGTTCGCTTTGTTCTTGGATCAATGGTAAAACTAGCAGCTATCACCACTGCAAGATTACCTTTGCCCAGTGGGGCCTTCCTCCGGCTCTCTTCATAATGGACTCGTACTTGTCCCAATACTCCTGGTGTGGTGTATCGCGGCCATACGGACTAGCAATGAAAATAATCCAAAATGTGATAATACAGGAGCAGAGGATAAGCTGTTGAGGAATTTGACAATTGCACGAAGTACAGTCGAGGCTCGATCGCTATGGGACCCATCATATATATATATGTTATATCATTTTTATTTTTATTTTTCATATATATCATTTAGAACTAAAATAATAGGATGCAGAACTCTTGATAGTTAGTATAGTTTGTTATTTTTATTAATTATATAAATGAATAAAACAAAATCACAATATGTAAATGTATGATGTCAGCCATTGCCCAGCACCTGAACCTCCAACTGGGGTATGCAGCTCAGTGTACGTTTTTACCTCACATCAAAAATTTCCTATAAATGACACGGCACTTACCGAAACATGATGATGTTGATGTAACAACTATCGATTTCAGAGCATGGGCTCAACAAAAGATCGTCTGCCTTCACGAAGCGCACCTCAATGGGGAAGTGTACCTGCAGCCTGTGTTCCTGTGCCAATATCCATTCTTGTAACTCCAGTAAAACCAGCACGGCCTGACTCCTGCAGAATGCAACACCTGGTGTGATTAGAACAGGCTTGCAGCCAACGCTAATCTGTTTTACACGAACGGCACATTTTGGCCTTTTATACCATCACCAGTGTAAATGAAACAAATCTATTATGAATTGAGAAACGTTGCATGACAACATGCTTGCTAATCAAGTATAAATGTACTCTATTCTGTTCTTACTAGACATCTTACATTGCAATAGAATATCACCAACAAAGGATATATGTGACTTTGACTGTAAGTCTGTAATAATTTTATGGTATTGCATTAAGCAGCATTCTTTGCTCTCTAAAACAAGACCAACTAGTACTGCTTGTCACTACGATACTCGTAGGCTGAGATATTGGCTCGTAAACCTCGCCTCCCACAGGCCTCACGGCACCTCGCATCTACATTATTCCGAAACCTTTGTGCGCTTAACGATTTTGGCTATCGTTTTCCTTTGCCGCTTGGAGCACTGATAATTGAATGATGTCACATGCCCAAATTTGGCACTCTTACTACACCATAGTAACTGAGCTGCGTTGTAGAGAATTAATTTATAAAACATTGCCGGCTCCATCATTACGGGCATTAGCCGTGCTAGGAAAGATAATGGGAGATAATTAAGGGCCTAGGTGACGCCCCCGAAAGCCACTGATGATAACCGAAACGCCGTTCATTCATAAAGTCATCGCGGAAAAAACTGAACTCTCACGAAGCGACTTTCCTAAAGCGTTAAGCGCGCAAAGGTTCGGGATTATGCGGCATTGAGGCGTCATGAGGCCAGTGTGGGAGGCATGATTACGATCCAATATCTCAACCTAGGAGTATCGTAGAGACAAGCGGTTGGTCTTGTTTTAGAGAACAAAGAATGTTGCTTAAGGCCCATTCACACCAGAGCTATGCTCATCATGATCGCCCCACGCTCCAAAAAATTGCCCGAGCGTGGTGAGCGTGGTTGAGAGCATGGCCAATTGGGCCCCAGCCGGGCCCAGCACCGATACTACGATCTAATTACGTCGATACTACGATCTAAGTGCGTCTTTACCCCGATCTCATTGCGCTCAACAAGCTTTTACCACGCTCAACACCACGCCCGCATCACGCTTGCACTGCGCTCACTGCATCTTTATTGCGACCAATCAGATCGCATTGCGTTCTGAACAACGCACTGCGCCTAAGCAACGCTCACCGCGCCTCAACTGCGCGCCTGTCACGCTCCTAGTACGACTTAATCATGCTCTAGGCAGGCGCCGACTGCGCTGGCAACGACCATGTAAATACCGCGCCGCGTTCTAGACATCATCATTCGTTCTGCCGTGCTGTTCACATCAAGATTATTTTCTACTGATTTTATACCCATAATAGTATAATAGTATGCTACAACTATGCCGCCAAAAGACTTCTATTTCTCCTCCTCATCCTCCTCAGCATGATGAGGGCATGGCAATCAAGTAATTCGAGTTGTCCTTCTACAAGAAACATGGCATGGAGTAGTGTTGCCTCATCCATAGTGGACACTGGTGGGGTGGCCAGGGTATAGCACCCCAATTTATACCCCAAGTTCGCAGGACGTGATCTGAGCGTAACTAACACGTAATGTGAACCCCACAACGGCGTGGTCTGAGCGTGTTGGGCGTAGTACAATCGTAGTACAAACGGGTCGAGCTTGCTAGAGATGCACCATGGTCATAGCGAGAGCGTGGTCAGGTCGCAGAGACATCTCCATGGACGTAGTAACAGCGTGATGAAAACGTATTGACATCGTGCTGAGTAAGGGGTGACAATTTTCACGCACCCGATCCGCTTGCGATACGATCATTAAGTTCGTACTACGCTCGAGTTACGTGGGTACTACGCCTTCCACGTCTCTAATACGCCCGCACTGTGCTGTCTTTCAGCCATGCTCGCACCACGATTGTTTTGAACATGTTCAAAGTTTGGCCACGCTCTCCACGCTCATGGTGACTGCACCGCGCTCAATCGCGATCACAGTACGTTCATACTGCGTTCTACACGTTTCCACCACGCTCTTAGAGCGTAGTACGAGTGTAGTGAGATCGGGGCCCTGGTGTGAATGGGGTATTAACGAAATACCATGAAGTTATTCTATACTCGCAGACAAAGTAGAATAATATTGCCGTGAAGTAGCACTATTTTCCCGTTTTCCCGTTGTACACTCTAGGTATTATTAGCTCTTGATTTAATTGAGGTATGAAAGCTCAGTGTACTAGCATTAAAAATAATAAGAATAATTGATTCTGAGATTAGTCAGAGTACCTTGGGATTGACCACTCGTTCACATACTGCTTGAAAAGACAGTTGAAGTTGAAGACCTTGTAGCTAGTGTCTACCATCTCTCCACCATGCCTCCACAAAATATTGTACATAAAGCGTGCAATATATGGCACCATAGATGTGAAGTATGTGCTGGAAGTAGATCAGGTAAATGGATCATTTTTAATTACTCAACTCAAGAAGTCAAAGAAAATGCATTTTAATGTTAGAAGATGCAATTGCTGCAATGATAACAATACCTTATCCACAGCATGAACTCCAACATGTGGTAGCCAACCAAAGTTTCCCAGAACCAACTTGAATGCACCGCAATTTTCTGTGCAAAATATATAGGCTGGATTTAATGCTTCACCTGGTAACCCGGTAGCACCATAAAACAGTGTTTTTATCAGCTGTGTAAAGATTTAAGAGAATATTAAGCACAATTCATAACAAGATCACCGAAATATCTATTGATTTGCTAGTTTCGTAAAGCTCCTCATATAATGTCAACATACTGAAGCATACCGAAAACAGGCATAAAATTGCATGAACATATTCTAGTTATTTATTTTACAGGTCAACACCTTGTTAGTGTGTTTGTGTGGGTGGATGTATCCACGCGTGCATGCATGAATCTTATACATGTCTATAAAAAATATAAATGTGCTAGCCAACATCTCTTACTTTATCAGTCCTGTTTGCATGCGTAGCAATGACATGTCCGGTGTATGGAATCCACATGAAGCGAAAGTGCTCAGAAGACCTGACATGAACCTCCAAATTCTCAAGAACCTGGCAGTAAGACAACGCAGCACAATATTACCACTGGTAGAAATCAGAATATCACAGTGCTGTCACAACACGTGTGTGTTCTGTCGCTGTCATACAGCAAGAGCTCGATCAATACACAGTATATCAGAATTAACTGTTAAAAATATATAATTAAAATAATAATCAATAAAGTTAATCCATTTTACTTGCATAGTTTGAACACTTAACTATTTCCTAAATAATTAGCATCTGTCAGCATACAGTACATGACTATCTAAACATCACTACGACATGCATCAACTGTGGTACTAATTTTTATACCCTTAATAAATTGAAATATTTTGAGCAGAAATGAAGACTCATTTCATGTGCCTCACTGCTCATTACCTTGGCAGTACATGAGCAACTAACAGCATTTCCATTATTCACCGACAACAAATTTGCAAATAGTTATCATTCTTGTAAGCACGATTACCATCACATCACTATAGACTGTTGACTGTCACCACCGCTGCCGCTTACGACACCACTCGTAGCACTATAGCACAACCTCGCGATACATACATCGTCCATTGTGGTAGTGAACGACGTTTTGCAGAGTTTGAAAGCCTTCTCGCACTGCAGTGTTACAGTGAGAATGATGCCCAGCGCACCGAGGCTGACTGCGGCAGCTCGGAACATGTCCTCGTCCTTTTCCCTCGACAGCGTCATCACCTCACCACTCGCAGTCAGCAGCTCCAGCTTCACAACCTGGCAAACAGATCACAGCTAAGTCCCGCTACCTAAATCCTAGAACCCCTGTACATAAGACACATCACCATCATATACATCATATATACATAATATATATCACATCAAGAGCGTATTAAGTATGAGAGCATACAATGGTGAAATGCAACAACCATGTTGTAGTTTCAGTGGAATTAGTAAACTTTGCCTGTTTTATTTTGACAATTCCTTGCAGTATTATTATTCAGCAGTCCTACCTCTTAAACCAATCGCTTGTCCATACGATGTCCTTACGCTGAGATATTAGGCGGTACAATCTATAGTGTTTTGGTGAAAATCGAACTCGAGTTGGCAGCTAGCTGTAACCCTCTCGATACATTTAATCCAAATTATACTTGTGAACGCTGTATAACTCAAGGCCACGCTTTTAACGTTTTGTACGGAGTACGTACGATACGTGTTCGAAACTGGGTTTTGAGGTACGTGTGAACGCGCTACAGCACACATCACCGAGTTCAAAACTCCCACTAGACCACTAGCCAGGGGCCAGTACATATTTAATTTGCTACCTAAGTGTAAATTCTAGAGGCCATAATACTAGATCTGGATCTGGATAATATGGTGAATGATGGGTGTACAGAAGCAATGTTTGACGTTTATATGCCTGTGCTAACTGAAAAAGTCTTGGCTAGTGAATTTGAAGTATAGCCAGTAAAGTTATTAGGTAGATAACTTGCCGTTCTAGTTATAAAAAACATGCTTGCATACAAACCTTTAACCCCTGCAGTGACCACAACTTCGGATCAATATGAGAGCAACGGTACAAGACAACACCAAGGGAAAGTATATATTACCAATAATGTGGATGGACTTTGCCATACTAAATGCTTACGTAAGATGCTAGAACTCCATACTGAGCTCCTGACCCATGGGTTCCAGTTGCCATGGCTCCTGCCAACGTGATATCAGATATAGCGCCAAGTCTGGAACAAGTAAGAAATAATCAGGAATGTATCAATTTTCTTACACTGCGATGACGTTGCATATCTTATGGTTATCCAGTGTTAGGTCTATTACTCCAATCCAATTCAAGACATGTGTAATTATTTTGGCCTACGGATTTGACAACCATGTAATCAGGGTGGTCTACAACCTAAAATTCAAACATGTAAAACTGGGAACTTTAGAGGAGTACTTTAGATATTATGTGAAACTATGTGCGCAAAGCGCACATCACGAGCGCGAAGTCACTTGCGGCCCGGGTCCAGGAGGTCCTGGAAGCTCAGGGGTTTTAGATGCTCTCTGGTGTAATCTGAGCCTTATTTTGGAGCATTTTTGCACAAAATTTATTACCTATATTACAAAATAATTTGGGTTGAGTCAAGAGTCATGAGTGATGAGTCATTTTTCATTGTTCGATTTGTATACTAGTGTTAATGTAACCAGTAAAATGTTATAAACCAATGTGCAAAAAATGCAAATAAACATACTATAAGGTGAAACTATATTTCGCTATATTTTATTCAGATTGAACACCGTTACTGAGTAGAAAATGAAATCTCGTAATAAAAGCTTTAAATTCCCAGTTTCCTTTTCCTAATTGCTGCCCAGGCATCTGCTGCCTCATGGAAGGGGAAGTCCTGAGCTGATGGGCCTTCCACAGACACCATCATAAGGGCATTTAGCGTGTTCTGATTCAGTCTTATTAGAAGTCTAGTTAGAAGGAATCTGATGAAATAGGCTGGTTATTGTGAGCTGTTTTTTATTCATAGCAGATTGCGAAGTGCTATTATATGAGGCTCAGGACAAGTCTATGTCGGACAAGTTATTCGTTTGGCTAGCTGCCCGATTGGACAACTAAAAAATTTCTAGTTGTGTAATATTCCTAACATCCTTTGAGCCAGGGATTTCTCAAATTATATTTTCAAAGGCCTCCGAAAAAAGCGGCCCGCGAGGCAGGCATGTGCGCAGGCACGCATACACAGGCACGCGCGCATGAATCAGAGCAAGCAGCTCAGAAGACGTAGATGCACTGTATGATTCGACTGCCCGACAAGTGGGAGCCCATACACAGAGTAAAACAGTGTAATAGACTGTAATAGTGTATGCTACAAGCGCGCGCTGTGACTACGCGTACGTCGTCCCATTCGACAGTGCAGTACAGTTGCATTTTGCTTTGTTTGTGCTGTCTCTTGCTTTGAACCTGTCGCCCTGGAATCCAAACCTGTCGGCCCAACACTCAAACCTGTCAGCCTTACATGTTAAAACCCCTCGTGACCCATACATCTACCTACTCTAATTTCACAAGCTCCAATATATCATGTTAAACAAACTAAAAGGTGCTTCAATTTATCAACAGTTACAAGGAACTTCATTCATCATAACAAACAAAGATGATAACAGCACAAAATTTACTCACACACTGATAGCCATGCCATTCTCCTCTAAAATCCTATTCAACTTTGTCAGCATGACTCCTCCTTCAACTGTTATTTGACATTTTTCTGCACATACCTAATCAGGAAAACAAGCCAGTAAATGGTGTTCACACAAATACTAGATCAAATTGGATCTGCAATTTTCTAGATCATAGTGGAAAAAGTTGCACTAACACTAACTGCACATTAAATCACCTGCTTGAGCATGGTGATGGCATTAATAAACAAAAAATTGCAAGTCCATACACAAACATACATACAGCCACCATCTGTTTTTCTGCTGTTGTTTCACTACAATAACTAGACTATTACAAATAGTAATAAAGGTAATTATTTCTAATCTTTCTTTTAATTCCAATGTTTCTAATAGTAGTGTTTCTCATTAAAAAATCCATAATAAATGTTATAGTTGTATTCTTCTAATGACTGAGTACCAAACGTTCGCAGCAGTCACCAAAGTCTTACATCAATCACGCTATCCATGCGCTGCATATCAATCATGTACCCATCGGTGCAGCAAATGTCTGATGGGGACCGTGCACCACCAACGGCCCTGACCGTCTTGCCTCCTGCCCGCGCCTGCTCTAGAATCTGAAAGCATTTATTCATGTGACTCATGGTATGTCAAATATAGTAGCAGTCAGTATCAAAGATGATAAAATTTCTTCATTAATTCAATTTAAAATGTAATACTAGTTTTACTTCGCAATAAGCGTTTACTTGCCTGTATGACATCCTCCTTTGTCTTTGGAGTAAAGTATAATTCAGGGATGCATTTGTACGTCTGGGCCCAGTTTTCAAATAGGTACCCTTTAATACCCCACTGAAAAATAATAATTAAGACAATGCGATTAAATATTTTGAAACACCATGTTTAAACAGTATGCATAGCAGCTAAACTAGTATAGAGTCTGATTGTATAGTCACATGGCTATGTTATCATCTTAGCTGGGCAGAGTACAATCCCTGTAACAGAACTCCTCTAACAATATATATATATATCAGGAGCGTATAATGACAAAGGAGTAAGACAGCGATTTGGTACTGATTTCACTATATTTTTGTCGTACGAGTTCGATGTGAATAAAAATACAAATGTATACAAACATGAGCTTCTTTTGTTCACTGGTCCTTATTCTATCTTCCGGTAGTATTACAAACCGCGTAGCTTCCTTCGTTTTGACATAATTCGTACTTTTCTAAGACATGGTTTTCACCTTAGTTACCGTATTCTGGCGAGGCCACACTCTAAATTTGCACACACAGCTCTTCAATGAGCCACGGCAGGGATCGCGTCAGGCAGCGCCAGCGGCAACTGTACGCGGGCTAGAGATAACGGTTGCTATGCAATTAATGCAAAACACATGTGCGAAAAGCTACAATCGGCTGGAGCGTCAGTTTACTCATATCCATTCATACACATCATTCCTCCGCGGGTGAAGTAGTTCAGATATTTTACCAGCGCAGCGTTTATTTAAAAAAAAACTGCGGGATTAAACCATAAAAACAAGGCATTCTAACTTATAGTTTAAATGTAAAATAGTTTTAATTTTTAAACCAGCATGGGTGCAACGTAACTTAACTTCTAGGCGAATTTCTGCACTCGACTAGGCTTAGCGGCGAAAAGCCCTACCGTGGCTCATTGAAGAGGCTGTGTGTGCAAATTTAGAGTGTGGCCTCACCAGAATACGGTAACTAAGGTGAAAACCATGTCTTAGAAAAGTACGAATTATGTCAAAACAAAGGAAGCTACGTGGTTTGTAATACTACGGAAGATAGAATAAGGACCAGTGAACAAAAGAAGCTCATGTTTGTATACATTTGTATTTTTATTCACATCGAACTCGTACGACAAAAATGTAGTGAAATCAAGTACCAAATCGCTGTCTTACTCCTTTGTCATTATACGCTCCTGATATATATCTATATCAATATTATATCAAAATATATCTCAATGAGATCCGATCGAATTTCGTCAAAATTCGATCGGAATTTCGACGGAATTGAAACGTGGCCAGATATAGGATCTGTGGGCTAGCTCTGATCTGTGCTTAACTATGACAGAATTAGAACTTATAAATACAGTAATCTAAGCCAACACAAGAGTAACTACTCTTGTTTTGGAATAAATTGTATCTATAGAACTTATTGCGTAAAATGCCAGTTAATGCAATTTTTATAGTGCCATATGTTATTCTACTACTTGTGCAGAAAATGTGGCATAGTTGGAATGTGGAGGTAACATAGTTTTTTGGTGTGTGTATGATGTAGTGCACTACCCACATTTTCAAATCCTACAACTGATCGGATCAGTGATCTTTGATCGAGCTCTTATACCCTGTACAGATTGAAAATTTGATCCTACATCAAACTATAGTGCAGGCCAGCAGCGTGCTAAATTTTTGCGGTGTGTACACTCCAGGGAAAAAATACACGGGCGGCGGGCGATTTCGCCCCGAAATGCCAAAAAAGAGCCCCCGAAAAATACGATATCGGGGGCGACCCCAAAAGCAAAAGTCGCCCTGGAAATCGATTGTCCAGGTCGGTCCCGGCCTTGCCGATCTCGCTCGGCCTCTGCCGCTAGCGGGCAGCCGGTTTCCACGGCGGCGGTAGAATTCCTAGTACGGTGTGGCTGTCAAGTGTTTATCATTAAGCATGCATGTGTGTATTGCATTTCAATCAAGCGCGCCGCGCGCCCCGCGCGTATATATACGTGTGTGCGCCTGTGCGCGTGCTTGCGCGTGTGCCTGCGCGCGTGCGTGCGTGCCGGTGTGCCTGCAGGCGTGCTTGCTGTGTAGCGTGTTGCCTGCGCGCGTAGTACGTGTGCGCTGCGCGCGTGCGTGCCTGCGCGCGCGTGCGTGCGTGCCGTGCGGCGGTGCCGGTGTGCCTGCTGGCGTGCTTGCGTGTGTGCCCTGCGCGCGTGCGTGCGTGGTGCGTGCGTGCTGCGTGCGTGTGTGCGGGTGTGTGCTGCGGGCGTGCCTACGTAGACCCGTAGGACCAACGAACCGCGTAGGATTATAGAACGGTAATCCATGGAAAATCCTAATGAAATTCACACGTATATTTTTCCCTGCCGGCACACTCGTGTGTCATCCCGATTGTAGCTTTTTTGTCAATCCCCGAAAGAGTTTTGCTGCCGCTCTCTTCATAGTCCAGCAATGCCAACCCTCTAAATTTTAGTAGTGATTATTACACCACGCTGAAACAATCGGCCCCCCCCCATACTCAATCAATGCGCCCCTGCCAGCAGGCACGTACGCAGCGTCGATGTGCACAGCCATACACACGTACTCGCGGGCCGCTTTCTCAAACCCCCTGAGCTTCCAGGGCCCTTACGCGGGCCTTGGACCCCAGCCGCAACAGACTTCGCGTACTATAAACAATCGATCCTCCTAGCTCGTACAGGCGGACATTCCACTATTTGGGCTAGCCGTAATAGTTCTGTGTTTAGCTGAACGTGTGATGTATTCACTATTCAAGGTGCATTTGTGGTTGTGACTTGTGAGTTGTGATTATCATGTTAGTCTGTCAGTCTGATGAATAACTGTCTTGAATATTGACTGTTGTGTCTGTGTGTGTCTGTGTGTGTGTGTGTGTGTGTGTGTGTGTGTGTGTGTGTGTGTGTGTGTGTGTGCGTGCGTGCGTGCGTGTGTGCCTGCGTGTGACGTGTGTGTGGTGTGTGCGCGCCCCCACGAGTGTGTATTAGCTACTGTGCTTGTGTGTACATTTGAGGAAACAGCCCTGGAAAAAAGTCGCCCTGGAAAGTGGAAAAAGAGCCCTGAAAATGAAAAAGTAGCCCCCGAAATTTTGGGGTTTGCAAAAAGAGCCCGGAAAGAGAAAAAATTAATTTGTTCACTGGTACACGCTATACCGGGCTAAATACGTTCTAGTGCGGACTATGTTAGCCTGACAAATGAAGGTGGGCCAGGCCTGCTTCAAAGCGTGCCAAGTTATCCCGCATTAAATTGTGTGTACGCAATTCAAGGCTAGGCACGGGCTAAATTTCGATATACGCATGCACATAGCCTCAATTGTTTAGGTCACATAAATGTATAGTAGCGTGTGAAATTGTGTCTGAAATTTTGTTTTTGATCTTCACTTCACTGGTCTAATTCCAGTTTCAGCTTCTCCTGTCCATCCAATCACTTGTTAATTCTTCTTCTTCTGTTATTACAACAATACAGTATAAACCAGAATAATGCCATCAGTGGTGCTGTTGTTTATCTGGCACTGCAGTCTGCTGATCGAGTGACGTAACATAACAAGCTAAACTGAGTAGGTATGCAGTCAACCCGTGGTAACTTAGCCCGGTTGAGCACGGTTGTGTCTGTACGCTGCAATTTTGCATGCGCCTGGGCCCGGGCCTCGCCCAAACTAGTGTGATGTAGGACCAACTTTTGCAGACTGTACGGGCCATCAGTCTAAGAGTCAGTCTTAGTGAGGGCCACATTCAATGTCATCGACCATGTCACTTGATGGAGTGACATATTGCCATTGCCATTTGGGGACTGGGCATCATTTGTCGTCACTGAATTTGTATAAATCCTCTCACACATAATTGCACTCGTATATTTGAACATTAAATGTTAAGCAATTACTTCCTGAACTTTACCTTTCCTTAACCATATAACTATATCTGAAACTGTTGTTAGAGGTTAGACTTTACACGCCTGCGGCAACTGTACTCAGGCTATAGTACTAGAGCTACGCACCGCCTAGCCACATGTTCCCTTCTCGCTTAACACTACGTTGGCGTCCTACGACGTGTAACAGCGTGTCTGGTCGGTTTACGCACCGCCTAGCTCTAGTACTATAGCCCGCGTACAGTAACTGCGGCCCTGCGGCAACTGTAGCCGTAGGCGTAAGCCTACGCGGGCTATAGTCCTAGAGCTACGCACCACCTAGCCACAAGTTCCCATCCCGCTTAACACTACGTGGCGAGAGGCCACCGCCGTGTAACTAGTCGGAGAGCCTGGTCGGTTTACGCACCACCTAGCTCTAGTACTATGGCACGCGAGTTTATCGAACGCGGGCTATAGTCCTAGAGCTACGCACCACCCGGCTGAGGAGGGCCTAAACGTTTTTGCTTTTTTCTATTGTCGTAACGTAATAGTGGTCATAATTTTGAAGGCTTACTTCGGCCATTCTGATTCTGCAACACAAACCACAACAAAACAAGAACGTCTAGTCCGAACTAAACCACAGAACATGTACAGACTATACGTTCTGGAAACAAACCAGAGCAAACCACAGACTAATGCATGCAGCGCCCTCTTCGTACAACTCGGGAATGAGCCAGAGCGAGAGCGCCATCTGTCGTTGAGTTTGCGTGCGAACAGTCGCACGGTCGCACCTGTGGGTCGCACGAGCGCTTCACATTGCGGCTTCACATTATAGTGAGCATGTGATCATATGAGATATGTGAGCATGTTGGAGTGTATTAAGATATAAAAAATGTAATTAATATAATTATTAATAATATCAGGAGTAGGCTAAATTAAACAAAGTGTTTTGTTTTTAATTATTCCTATTAGACTATTAGACTATTTCCGTAGACTCCTATTATTTTTATTTATTTTCCGATCAACAGGTATTATATCTAAATTAAGACACTATATTCCACAAGAGTTGCTTCGCACTATTTACTATGCCCTGGTCTATCCCTATCTAATCTATGCGGTCTTGACTTGGGGTACAGCTAACAAAACCACTTTAAAACCACTACAAACTATTCAAAACAAAATTGTTAAACTTATCAAATTTGCCAACTGGAGGGATCATGCAACCCCTTACTTTTATGAATTGCAACTGCTTAAACAAATCGACATTTATAATTTAGAGCTAGGTAAATTTATGTTTAAATTCAATGCAGGTATTCTCCCTGAATTATTCTGTAATTATTTTAGAAGAATTTCAGACTCTCATCATTACCAGACAAGAGCAGCAACTAACAATTTATACTTTACTCCTAGAGTATCAACAAATACTGGTTTTAAATCCATTAAATCGGCTGGTGTTAAACTTTGGAACGCCTTATCTGAAATTAACAAATCACGTACTATTAAACAGTTCAGCTATAAATATAAATTCAACATGCTACAACAGTATATCTCTTTATGACGAACATATCTGGGTCGGGATTAACTAGTTCTCTATGTTTATCATGATGTCATTTCTAGTTATTTTACGCGATTGTTGTAACACTCTGGCATGTAATTGCTATTTTTCAAATATTACTTCTACAAGATATTTATTTCTTTCTTCTAAATGCATGTTTAAATGCAGAACTATTTCCTAGACTATTTTTCATCTAGTAATATATGCTAATGAAGTTACACTTTTTTACATAGCATTTAGTTGAGTGTGGTAATGATTTGACAAAATGTATTGCTCGCAATCTGAACTTGTTAGCTTGTTGTTGTTTTTTGATCTGTAAATTGCTAGCTTTCCTATAAATTGTTATATACATTCATTGTTATATATATTTAGGATTTCTTCAATTTTTCTATTGTTTATATTTAAATATGGTTTTGCACTGAATGCTGCTTTACATTTATATGTATTGTTTGTCAGTTTTGTTTTGTTTTTTTACTCAATTGTTACAGTTAATATCAGGTTTCATTTGTCAAGTCAAATGTATGTTATTATAGATGTTGCGTATGGCTAAATGTTATAATTGCAATTTTGTTCAAATGCCTTTTTCATAAAACTTCCGAGTTAATCCTTAAAGCCTCGGTCACAACGAGCCCACGACGCATTTGTGCCACGACACGACAGAAAATGTGGGCAAATCGTAGGTCATCGGGGGTCGTCGCAAGACAGTCCTGCAAAATTTTGAGCATCGTGGCACCGACTTGCCGTCGTGAGGCAAAATTAAACATGCACCTTTTTTGTTCCACGATTTTTTGTGGTATCTATGTCTTCTGGTTGTCGTGAGACTGTTCTACGAGAGTCTTGCGACTGTCGTGCGATAATACGTCGTTATATAGTCGGGAGACGGACGCGCGAGCGTCCCACGAGTGACCCGAGTGACCCACGACTGTTGTGCGACAGTCGCACGACTGTAGCACGCGCATCCCACGAGTGAACCACGACCTGTTTACGTGAAAAACAACCCCCGACAATGCCCGACAACTCACGACTGTCTCACGACTGACTTGCGACACACCCACGACATATCTTTTTTTTCTGTCGCGTCCCCATCGCCAAACCATCTTTAATGTGTCGTAGCCATTGTGACCACTCGAAATACATTTCGGGCATGTTGCAAGATCTGGCCACGACAAATATTTTATGGGTCTACCACGATAAAATTTCGTACGATCTGTTGTGACCCGGGCGTAACTACCAAGCGACATGCAGCGACCAAAAAACACTGACATATATAGGGGTCCTGGGCACGTCCAGAAATTCAACGCGTGTGATAGAATTGTTAAATTGCTCGGTGAGGATCTATTCGTCAATCGATCTTTTCGATGATGACCGGGTAATTTGCATGTAGTTTATTTATTATTTATTTATTTTTTATAACAACGCTCATATATATTTTTGTATTATCCGATCGTATTGTCATTCATGGTTCAAGTCTTGAATCATCTTGTAACTAACTGTAGTTAGTGGAGTGGCTGACTTGAAGACTGTATATAGTCAATTCGTCCTCCCTCGCTGTATTTATTTAAAAAAACTTGTTGTGATATAACAATGTAATATAGCCTACTTGAAAGAATAAATAAATTTCAAAATCTAAAATCTAAATCTATTCTAATCTGCCTGCAGTGACACTATCGTGCATATATTTCAATAGTATCATAGTCATATTGATATTGTCATCCTAGCATTTTGTTCACCGTGAAAATGACGTGTCTTCTGTACATGGATTTGTATCTGAATTACATGCAATAATTTAATAATAATAATAATAATAACTAAAGCAGAAAAAGCAACCAGTGTGCTTACTTTTATAAATTAGAATGTGTAGGTAAGATGTATGAATTTAAGGTGTAATGTGAAGTTTAATATATGGCGCGTCACTCATTGTAGCAAAACAACACTTGATTGATAATAATTGTTGATTGTAAAAATGTTCATTTAGCAATCCTACTGCATCATTCTCAGTAGAGCAATGCATATTACCTTGATGTAATCGATTCGTTGATATCCTCAAGGTCACCAGGCTCATGTGGACCGCAATACAAAATATACATTATGCAGGTCCCAAATATATATCAGGAGCTAATAATGACAAATTTGTCATTATTAGCTTTTAATTTTGTCATCATTAAATTTTTTATATTTGATTATAATCATCATTATTTAATTTTGTCATTATTAAATTTGTCATTATTAGCTCCTGATATATATATATATATATATATATATATTTATATATATATACTATATATATATATATACATATATATAATATATCTATATTATATATA
>NW_014577351.1:268132-303084 GCF_000485595.1 Priapulus caudatus
AATAATGGATAATATATATATAAATTGTTATATATATTTTATCCATTCATTGTTATATATATTTAGGATTTCTTCAATTTTTCTATTGTTTATATTTGAATATGGTTTTGCACTGAATGCTGCTTTACATTTATAGCCCCTATGTATTGTTTGTCAGTTTTGTTTAGTTTTTTTACTCAATTGTTACAGTTAATATCAGGTTTCATTTGTCAAGTCAAATGTATGTTATTATAGATGTTGCGTATGGCCAAATGTTATAATTGCAATTTTGTTCAAATGCCTTTTTCATAAAACTTCCGAGGTATTCCTTTCCGAGGTATTACTTGGCGATTATGTATCGTTCGCAAACTTGACTTGTTATAGCTTGTTGTTGTTGTTTTTTGATCTTTATAATTGCTTGCATTTCGATATGCTCATTTATTGACTTTGATTATAATATATGATATAATATATGATATAATATATAATATATGATTATAATATAATACTGTCGTAGGACGTTCCCGCGGTCGCGTGCGCCTTGCCGCAGAACTGCGCGCAAGATCTGCGCTCAGCGCTTCGAATCAACACCTCCTTTCGCCAACGCTTCTCTAGTATCCCGTCTCATCTGGATGACCGTATGGTCTTTTCACCATCCCTTCGCGGTATTGTTTTCTTATTTGCCTTGTTAATTCTTGTTTTATGTTGTAAGCGAAAAATAAAACTGTTATATCTTATATCTTATATCTTATACTAGGATATAGTTGATATAATCACTCTCAGCATAAAAACCCGTCGTTCACGTGAACACAGTTGTTCACGAAAATCTGTGTGCAGTTAGTCATGAATTCTCGCCGTTCACGTGAACACCGTCCTTGATGAATTCCCGCCGTTCACATGAACACCATCGTTCACGTATAGATTGCCGTTCATGAAATCCCATCGTTCACGTGAACCTCTTGCAGACGTTCCGCAGAGCGTACAACCGAGCGAAGTTCAACGTTGGCTAGTAGCAGCGAGGCGCTGCGCAGTTCGACTCCTACAGCTGCCTCGTGTGTCACGATGTCAACCTGCTGTCGATGGACAGCCGCAACCTGTACGCGTGCTCGCGGCAGCCTCATCACATGTCCAGCTCCCTCGCCACGTTCCGCTTCAAGTGAGTGGCCGTGCCTTACGTGACGGGGGACGCGCGAGATCTACCGTAACTTCGGGGGTGCGCGCCGGTCCCGGAATAGCCGCAAAGTCCCGCTGTCTTGAAATTACATTTACAGCAGTATGGATGCATGAGATTTGCTGCGGAGCAGGGGGTGCTGCCGGGTCCCGAAAGAATCGCAATGTCCTGTGGTCATAAGATGACATTTTCTAGGTGTGGAGAGTCCTGGAAAATAGCCTACGGTCCTGGAAAGTCCTAGACAGCAGAATATATATATTACTTCCAGAAAATTCTTGAAATCAAGCTCGTGTATCTGGGCTGCGAGGCAACAAATTTAGCTTCGTGCTAGCATTTGTTAACTGGTCGCTGATTAAGTGATGTGAGCCACAAAAGATTGTATTTGGATGATATATTGTGGTCATGGAAAATGTACATTTTAATTCATGAAAAACTCGTGGAGCCTTAGTTATCCAGACTAGTAGATGTGAATTGCATATGGAGCTCTGTAACAGTGGAGAAACGTGTTGAACGATCACTCTGTTCAAGCGTGTATATATAAATAATTTTATATAAAATACTGCCTGTGTTTCGCATGGATGGTGTATATGGTATGTCTAGTACTGATGATGTAATCTCTGCTATTCGGATTTATTTTTACAATTTTATTTACCCCTTTACTTTAGTTCTGCCATCCTATTCCGCCGTGGTGAAGACTGCCTGCAAATATACTACGTAAAAGAGATGTAGGGAAAGTAAGGAAACTGTTAAGTTTTGTATTTTACGGTCTCGCTCATTATTTTACTCATATCATTATCATATATCATGCTAATCAGGTACGTAAAGCTTTTATTTATTAATATATTCGTCTGGTGTTTCAGTCTACCTTACATGAAGTTGTTCGGTGGAGCAATCGCAATCTCGGTGGAACAATTCAAGACCCACAGTGGCTTTGCTAATAAATTCTTCGACTGGGGTGGGGAGGATGACGATACGTATGAGAGGCAAGTAGATTGATATTCGTTATGTGGGTTGTGTGCGTATTTTTGTCCATTTAAATTTTATTTTCTAACGTTCCTAATTTTATTCTGTTATTTAGATATCTCGGACGTCCACAGTACGGACATTAGAAATTTGCAATAATAAAGAAAAATAAAAAATAAAAAAGTGTTTTCCCGCAGGGCATTTGACCCTGCAACGCATCTCAGTACCCGCCCCTATGGGACGTGGCCATTCCGCATTAAATTTTCTGTTGTGTGATGGCCTAATGGTAAGTGACAAGGTGATCAGCTCAGTAAGATCACATATATATATCTGCCTCAATAATGTCGATTATCTCCATCCTTTAAAAGCTTACGGGATAGTGATGAACACTATTGTTGCCATCTTACGAACAGGCACACACACACACACACACACACACACACACACAAAAGCGCGCAGACCCACGCGTTACGCACACACGCACGCGCAGACACGCAGACGTACACGGGCACACACGCACACGCACACGCGGACACGCGCACGCACACGTACACGCACACATGCACACACGCACACGCACACGTGTACACACGCACACACGCCACGCACACAGATAGGCCTACACACGCATATTATATATATATATATATATATATATATATATATATATATATATATATAATAATATAAAATATATAATTATATATATATATTTATTACGCCACCAGATTACTTAAATTCAATAATTGTAATGGCGATATCAAATAACCTAATTGGTTGTGACTACAAATAGCACAAAAATGCATTGTACTTTACACTGCAAAAAATGTTAAGAATAAGAAATAGTGTATGACGTGTGAGAATTATGTACTCGCCACACACACGCGCACGCACGCGTGTGCGCACGGGTGCGCGCGCGTGTGTGCAGTTTGAGTGCGTGCGTGCGTGCATGAGCACCTGCGTGCGTACGTGCGTGAGTGTGTTTGTGTTGAATGCCCCCCCCTAGAATTCTCTCTTGCCGTAGGGGTCGAATGTAAGCACGCAGCGTATAGTAGTAGCAACGCAGTAGTATATACAGCGTGTTAATTGCTCTAAAGCAAGGACACTTTACACCACCTCGCCCAACTGCGCTGATGTTCACGGTCATGCATGCAGAGCCAAGGAGGTTAGGTGCTGCGCATGACGGATCGAACCCACGGCGAGGTTGAACAATAAACACTTGGCTACCTTGACCATGGTAATTCTACGCTGATAGCCACACACAAAATAAAAAATAAATAAAAAAAGTCAACACAGTGAATTCCATTAATGTCCAGATTACAGTAAATTAAACGGCACACACATACGGGACGTGTAACGGACATTGTAGAGGTGTGGCGCATCGGTGTAAACAATGATATCAAGAACCTTCTCAATACGCTCTTGATGATATCAGGAGTGTATCAATATTGATACGCTCTTGATGATATCCCTATCGTCATTCTCTCCGCCTTCTCTCTCTTCCCCCTCCCCCTTTCTCTCTCCCTCCATCTCCCACCCTTTCTCACCCTCTCTGTCTGTTTGTCTGTGTTTCTAACTATAAGGAAACCAACGGTTCATAGAAAATTCTGCCTATCCAGGGCCGTAGCCTGCGGGGGGGGGGGGCAGCTGCCCCCCTAGATTTTGAAGCCAAAAAAAAAAAAAAATTTATCTACTAAAAAAGAATTGTCGTAGTCAGAATGAATGATGACATGTACTCAAAAGTGCCTGAAATACCATCTCCTGCCATCTACATTTTCAAGATTTGCTGTGGGAGGACATCCCCCCCCCCCGTTTCTCACTCCCTCCTTGAAATCCTGGATCCGCCGCTCCCTCCCCTAGGAATTTGCCCAGCCTACGGCCCTGCTGTCACTGTCTTTTTATGTTCATAGAAATGTTGAGAATTCTAGTGATTTAATGGCCATGTGCTCATCTTGACACCCCTCTCTATTCGATCGTGCATGAACGCTACTTTTCATGTTAGCAACTCGTCCGGAACGACATGCACTATCAGTGTTGTAGTCAGCTGCTGGCATGCTACCGGTTATGCAGAACAGTGCCATAATATGTCGGTGATGTTTACATGCAATTTCTCTATCTTCACAATACGCTAACACCCTGCGAATGGTAATAAATGTGAAAGCACGCTGGGATTGCTGACTAGTGTTGTACGCTCCGATGTTTCAGGACGCTTAATTTACACCTAACAGGAATAATTATGGTAAGTAAACAGCTATCTGTAGCAATGTAAACAACATTGAAATCAATGAATTTGTATTTGATAATATCGTGTAACAGTCTAAGGCTCCAGACGGCTCCATGCTATGTTACGCTCCTTCTTCGTAATCCATGCCACTGGTTTAGCTATAAGGTGTAGTGCTATCTTTCGGAAGTTGAAAATTTTAACTAATTCATACCGTTAATATTAACCGTACAATTCAGTTCAACCGTAGCGTTATTGTTTGGATACGCCGGAAAATGATTTCTATTTAGTTTATGTAATTGTGATCAGTTAGAATCCACCTATATTCTTGGTACAGTAATGACAGCAAGGATGGGGGTGAAACTCCATTAGGAGTGTTCCCAACTTTAATGTCATTAATGGTTATATGGTTATATGGTTATGTTATAGGTTAGGGTTAGGGTTAGGGTTAGGATTAGGATTATCAATCATTAATCATTAATGATTAATGATATCAAAGTTGGGAACACTCCTAATGGAGCGTTAGCCAAAAATCCAGCAATAGTGTGTTTTGGACATTAATTTACATACGTATTATAGTTAAAATGCTGTGCCTTATGCTGGCCGCATACCTGCTGCTGTCGTTACTGGGAGAGCTAGAAGGAAATTCACAGATGTGGCTTCGTTTGCCTTCACGGGGCATTCCGCGTGCTACCCGGAATCAGATTTTAGAAGCGGCCAGCAAAGCTGGAACGACAGGTATCGTACGACATATCGCTAAATCCTTTATAATCGTCCTCTATAAAACTAGCAAACGTAGAAAGAAAGAAATGAACTACGTTTGGCTGATTTGTAAGTCTGCTTGAAACTGCGCAGTTTTCATATTAAAGCCAAGCTTAAACAGAAATGTAAATTGGCGTGCACTTGTTGCAGATAGTCCTAGCATACAGCTTAGAATTGTTGGAGGCAGAGACGCCCAGATATGTGAAGCTCCGTATACGGTAATAATATCATGGTTATAAGGCATAGCAACAATTTTAATGACTTATTCTAATGTGTTGATAAACATTTAAGATACTTAATTCTGTTTTGAATACTACGGACTTTATTGCATCACACAAGATCAGTAGCAAATAATCGGGTTCTATTATCTTCTCCCGATGGGATAATAATCTACATAAGCTTTCGGATACAGAAGCTACATAATAATAAGATGACGGAGCATGGTTGAGAAACTAAAGGTTAGTTCCGTGTATAATGAATGCTAGCGCGATAAACTTGAGGCGACGAGGTCAGTTTATGAACGCATCATCAGTTGTAAACACAGAAGGACAACAATATGCTACAACCGTTATTATACTATCACAGAGAAACTGTTTTCTTCTTCAGGTCGCTTTATTGGACAGATCAGGAAGTCAGTTCTGCGGTGGCACTTTGATACATCCATCTTGGGTGGTTACCGCAGCCCACTGCGTGTTCGTAAAACAATCATAAACATAATAATTGTGACATAAATAATATATTTATTAGTGTAATCAATGACCTATTTATATAACACGCAGCGTGAATTCTTGCCTCGTACGTAGCCGTTGGGGCTTTTAGGGATGCATTTTCCGCCTCTAATTTTAGTGGTCGAAGTCCAAATGGAATGAATATTCTTCACGGAAGCACTTTCTTATCTACTGGCGGAACCGAAGTTAGCGTGAGTAGACAACATTGCACCCCATTCGTTAGAAATAGACCGCAGTCTCGCGCAAACGCGGTCATATCCATATATAGGTCAATGCTTTATGGCGCGTGTTTTCGAAACCGACATACTTCTACTATTACTCCTACCAAGAAATACTCCTCTTCCTTATTCGCCTTCTCTTCCCCTCTTCTTCTTCTTCTTCTTCTTCTTCTTCTTCTTCTTCTTCTTCTTCCCGTTGTTCCAAACACATTCTGAGGGTTTTCGATTTCGCAGGTTGCCGACGTAAGACGTCATCAAAGCTACAAGCATTCAACCGAATTGAATGACATCGCCTTGCTACGGCTGTCCTCGCCGGTGACGTGTGACGAAAACACGAAAGCTGCGTCACTGCCGCGGCGGTCTGCACCGCCGTGTGTTGGCTGCGTAGGACGAGCTAGTGGCTGGGGATCGTTGTCAGAAGGTATAATTAGCCGCTGTGCAACAGGAGATAATCACTGGTACGTGCGTACAATGAATTCGTGCAAAGTTTAAATGTTGCAAAATTTCCAGACAAGTTCTTCTCCCAGACAAGTACGAAATATTATTGAACCGAATACATATCCGCACAGCCTCGATATCTCTGCCATGCATGTAAATTATATGACGCCGGCTATCAAGTTGCTTATAATTTATACAACCGCAAACCTGTTTCAAATACCTGCCATTGCAGAATCTGTCGGATGGAATTATGCCATATTAGTTCCGCCGACGAGGCCACGAACTATGGCCACCAAGACTATATTACAGAATAGCGTAATTAACGCTGTTACGCACCATGATTCTTCGAGATTATAGGCTGAGTAAAGTCTCGCGTTGTCGACGCGAGGTTGACTGATTGTGAATTGTGAAAGCAGTGTGTTTGTGTGCGCGCGTGTGTGTGTGTGTGTGTGTGTGTGTGTGTGTGTGTGTGTGTGTGTGTGTGTGTGTGCGTGCGTGCGTGCGTGCGTGCGTGCATGCGTGATTGCGTGCGTGAGTGTGTGTGTGTGCGCGCGCGCGTGTGAGTGTGTGTGCACATAAAAGTCGACATGGATTACCAATATGGATTTGATGTGAATTAATTACTATAACTCTAGCTGTGATGCTACGGACATTAATTCGTAGGTGGTGCTGATCCGGAAAACATGCAAATCGTGAACCTCACGGTCATCGCCAACAGCGACTGTGCGGATGTGTATGGTGATGATAGTATTGCAACTAGCATGATGTGTACGGAGGCTGATGGAAATCACGACACATGCCAGGTTTATCAAGAGACGTCAATAGTTATGACTACCATTATATAATGATAGTCATAACTATATATATAAAATATTTTATATATATATATATATATAAATATGTTACACTGTAGTCGTACCATATATATATATATATTACCAACTTGTAAGCGTTAGCACCTCTATTGCGACGCAGATGCGTATATTAAGGGATCAACAAGGATCTAAATTTAAAGAAATGTTTTGATAGCAAGCGACGGCCGATATTTTGTATGAGGCGACACCCATTAAACATTCTATCACATAATTATGTTTAATATCAATAATATATGAATCTTCGACTTGATGATGTTCACGACGACTCCAATTCCGGAGAGGTTTGTTTGTACAGACACACCAAAACACACCAAATACAGATAGGAAACAGATTATGTGCAACTAATATGCTGTTCTTTTGTTAACAGGGAGATTCTGGGGGCCCTCTGGTGCAGATTAGCGACTTGACGCACAGCTTGATTGGCATCACGTCGTGGGGAGCTCAATGCGCCTCTCAGACGTTTCCTGGAGTGTACACGCGGGTAGCAGATTTTGTTGACTGGATATACGACAACACCAACAATGTAGACTTTCCCACATTCGGAGATGCGTGCGCCCTGGATAGGATCAAATGTTCTGATCCGATCCCGCTTACCACAGAACCTACCACAGAGCCTACCACAGAGCCTAGCGCACCCCGATATCCATATAGACCTTACAGACCTCACCCACATTACTATAAACCCTATGGCAGATACCCAGGCAGATACCCTGGCAGATATCCTGGCAGATACCCTGGCAGATATCCTGGCAGATACCCTGGCAGATATCCTGGCAGATATCCTGGCAGATACCCTGGCAGATATCCTGGCAGATACCCTGGCAGACGCCCAGGTCGACTTTCGGGCAGACGCCCTTACAGGCTCCCAGACAGACGCACCGACAGACATCGCCAAGAACACACCGACAGACGTCCCGGTAGAGACTCCGACAAGTCCGGCGGTAGAACGAGAAACACCGGCAATAGTCGGCAACCGGAAGATAACGACAGGAGCTCCACCAGGCGAGTGACAGACGGTGAAGACGGTCGGAGACGCACACGCACGCGAAGAACAAGTCAATCGTGAAGCACGGAATATACGTCGCACGAGGCGAGAATTTTCGAATGCTGTGTAAACAAGAGCCGCAAAGCGTCTGGGCTCATCTGAGGTCTGTTGCTACGGTTATAAACGTAACATTTACATCGTGCGTAGTGACACCTTTGTTAGGCGCAGATATGCATACGCAGTTGCGTACACATCATTTCAGCAACCTTCTGCATTCTGCATACCTCCCAAATCCCATTGGTTGATACAAAGCGCGTGCATGAAACTCCTCTTTTAGGGTGCATTGTGACCCTAACCATAACCTTATTAAAATAAAATAATTGTTGTAAACATTATTTGTTGTTATTAAATTGTTGTAAATAAATCATGTAAATATTTGCGTTAATTGGAAAAAAATAGTTAAATGGATAAAGATAGAAAAATACAGAAAACAGGTAAATAATAAAAAATCTGATTGGATTCGATCAAAGGACCTTTGATCCGTAATCCTGTCCTGTACCCGTTGGGCTATCCAGACATATTGGATTTCTAGATTATGGATGTGCCATGAATATGAGAACACTGGACATCATTGAGGCAGTTCAGGAATCCATGTTTAACCCTCATCTTGAGGGTCAAAAGGTTATCAGACACTTACTCTTCGCACGTCAGTGGAAAGCACATTTCATGGTCCTTTCAATAAAGTGATAAAAATGGTACGTCAGCGCTGAAACAAAAAAGTTTTTCACTCTGTCCATTAGGCCATGTCCTCAGAAAATGTCTGATATCTGACCTTTCCCCCACTGCCATTTGACCTGTGACCTCCAATTTCGCACTGTTGATGGGTTTCCTGCCCATCACACTATACACCGAATATTAAGAGCTGTTGACGGACGCACGCACGTACAATCATGCGATTCTACAAGCTGCATCTGACTACGTCAGATGAGCTAACAAGAATCCTACAATAAAAAGACTAACTGATAGATAGAATGTGTTGTTAAAGTGTCGATTGAATAATAGTAGTGTCACATGTATCAGATGAGAATGAGTAGCACAACAAACTAGTGCGATATGTCAATACCACAATAACAGTGTTCGAATACATCGTTGGGATATTAGTGTGTAGGTTTACGTAACCATAATAAAATTATTTTTCGGTATGCTATTTTAACAGATATATCTTTTGAAATAATATACCAAAAAATACATTCATTACCAGACTAGTTTAATATATCTTAAATTGCTGATTCAGGTTTATAATAACATTCACTTTGTCATAATCTCTATTTAACCTTACTGTCTATAAAGGCATCACATAAAACCAACCTATAGTCTAAATAACATTTGAGATCATTTCATCGTTTCAAGTCAATTACATCAACGTGGGCTTCTATGTATGTCCTGCAGGACCACATGTGCTAGATAGTGATCGGTGAGACAGCGTCATATAATTCATTTGAAGATGATTGCTAGATCAGTGGGTTTCAACCTTTCTTTGGACATTTCGCAAACGTTACTATAGACCACTGCGTCTCTGATTTCGGTTGATGTCTGAGGTATAAAATCGCTGTCTGAGATAAACATAGCTCGAGTTTATGCATGCCCGTACCTACTCTAGCTTACAGTCATTATTGTAACATTTAATATTAAACTACGTATGAACACATCGTAATCTGTTGTACAGTTTGCAGAATCTTTCTAAAAACCAGGAAGCCGCTGACAAAGATATTTCAATCGCAACCACAGTCGTAATTGTTATCATAGAATTAACTAATATCGTAACAACAGTCGTAGAGCCTAACTATTATCGTAGCATATCCGATCTGTAATATTCAGCTCGCAGCATCACGCCCTACGTTCTGCGCTATGCTAATGTACAGGAAGAGGGCACTCTTGCGTCGGTCACCGTCGACTGCAGAGAATTTTCTTCGGCCGTTCTTATACGTTGAAAGTGTAGCCGGGCGGGCCGATATCCCGTGTGCTTGGTAAAATCCGATCCATTATATTCACTTTACTCGCAGCATCACGCTATGTGTTCCCCGATATACCTATATTAATGTACAGGAAGATGGTGCTCGTGCGTCGGTCGCCGTTGACTGCCAAGAGAAATTTCTTCTCCCGTTCTTATACGTACAAAGCGGAGCCGGGCGGGCTGACAGCACGTGTGCTTAGTAAAATCCGATCTGTAATATTCACTTTGCTCGCAGCATCACGCCCTGGGTTCCCCGCTATGCTAATGTACATGAGAAAGGTGCTCCGACGTCGGTCGCCGTTGACAGCCAAGAGAAGTTTCTTCGGCCGTTCTCATACGTTAAAAGTAGAGGCGGGCGAGCCGACAGCACGTGTTTACCTGACTCGCAGCATTACGCCGCATTTACGCGCGCGCACGCACACAAATACACACACACACACACACAATTTTTAACGACACATTTATTACATACGGGTAAGGTACAGCGCTATCTCAGATATGTCATTAGGATACGGATTTAACACATTAGAGCATGTTATACAGCATTGCACCACGCACTACGACTTTTATAATTGATTACATACTTAATTACAGTGATTTCATAGCTACGTTAAAGCAATAAACGTTTCACTTGAACAGACTTGTACATGCCGGCCGGAGCATATACCAATTCAAATAGAGCTATACAAATGTACTAGTGAGCATAGCTACCCATGCCCATGAAACGACAAAAATAATATTAATCATGATTATATACAGTATCTCTACGACGAACATTAGAAATATATGAGCACAAACCAGAAACACGGCACACCGTAGTAGCATTAGTACATACTGTTTAGCGATTATTTACAAACTTAATATCTGGGTAATTGCGTCAGGAGGCTGTGATTTTGCTTAGTCGTATATCCCAAATTATTAACCAAAGAAAATAAAATGTTAAGCCCTGCTGAAAGACAGCGCTAATTTAATGGCTACAGCTAATATGATCCCCAATCTTTATTCCCTTAGATTTCCGCTATGTGAATTGTAGGCGAAAGCTAATTAAAACTGTCACTGTCGCTGATGAACGAACGGACGGACGGATAGATGGACGGATGCTAGTGCTATTCAACAAGCAATGCAGTTATGCAAAGCAATGCAAGTTAGTAATGCCGTAATTATGACAAATGAACTAATCAATAAATACATTAATGACTGTACAAACAAATGAAACATGTCATATAGGCCAATCAGGCACCAGTACATTATATTAACGGGCGAGTAATATGCTTCAAAGGTCTTTTGATTTGCAGCATTACATCACAAATTACAATAAACAAAGAGGGGTCTACTTATCAACATAAGCACACAACGAATACATTATTAGCCCGCATCTTGTTGCACGTCCCGAACTAGTAAGTGAGTGTATAGATAAACAAATAAATAGATAAATAAATAAATAAATAAAAAACAAATAAATATAAAGAGTATATATTATAATAATAAATAAATAAAATTGAACTGTTCAGCAACTTGTCTCGTTAATGTGCACAGTCTCCGATGAATCGCTCTCGGGCAGGTAACCAAGGTTATCAAGCCCGCCGCTACAACTACTGCATTTCGACAGTCGGTCAGGACTCATATGACCACCCTGATGGCCGTCTGCCGGATGCAGCGCTATGTTAGACTCATCCTCAAAGTCAAAAGAGGCAGACATGAGGCTGGAACTGGTGGAAACAGCCCGATCCTGCATGGACAAGGACCGAGACAGGACGGATGCCTCTCTATCGAGTGACATCAGCGACTTCGGGGTTAGAATCAGCTCGCTGTGACACGGTAACGGCAGCTCGTATGTCGGCTGTCGTTGGACTGGCCGCGGAGTAGCTGATACGGCTTCGCCCTGTGCAGATGGCGACACCTTTCTAACCTGACGAGAAGCAGGTGATGACACTTCCCCACCATTTTGGCTAGTAGGGTGAGAGACTCGTTGACCCTGTTGAACAGCAGAGACAGACGCATCCCCACCACTTTGGCTATTAGGGGGAGAGAATTTTCGAGCCTGTTGAGAAGTAGGGACGGACACATCTCCAGCCTTTTGGCTAGCAGAGGGAGAGGATTTTCTAGCCGGTTTAGAAGTAAGGACGGACACATCCCCACGACCATGATTAGGAGGAGGTGACACTATTCTACCTTGTTGAGAAGTAGGGTTTGAAAAATTCTCGCCTTTACCAGCTTCGTTTTTGTTTTCACTGGCTACCTTCTGATAAGGAGAGGCAGTGTTTTCGGTGACAATGGGCTCTTCAAGCGACGACTTTGCTTGGAAGAGTGATGCTCTCTTCTGCCACATCTGCTGCTGCAAGGCGGACATGGTAGCACTTGAAGGCTGGCTCTCCTCGGTTGCTCCTAGTTCACTCGAGCTGTCCACAGATGCATCCCAATCATCCTTACCCTGCTCTCTCTTTGTTAGTGGTGCTACCCTTGTTTTGATCCCCAGTCGCTCCTTGCCACTCCTCCTATCTTTTCTGGTTCCCTTCTCATGCAATTCATCAACTGATATGCCAGATTCTTGACTTCCTGGTCCATTTGGATCTAAATATTAATAAATGTACATATTAAAGATGCATAATGTCAAGAGCGTATAAAGAAGGAGAGCGTACAACTGTGAAATGCTGAAATCAGTATTATTGATCAGCTGTCCTACCTTGTTAATATAAAACAAACCGCATGTCCCTACGATGCCCCTACGCTGAGATAATGAGCGGTGAAAATCTGGTATTTTCGCCGAAAACCGACTCGAGATCACTGTTTACTGTGACTGTCTCTCGCTTTGAGATAACTTCGGAAAACCTCGCGTGTTTCCCTCTAGTTTCCGTCAATGATTGACAAATGGAATGAATGACGTCTGTTATTGATTGCCATAGTGATGACCCCCACCTGTGCCCACCTCACGCTGGATGTATAGTAAACTCTGTAGTACTGACGTGAGTCAGCACTACCATGGCGCTACACAGCGGCGACCGGATCAATACACTAGCCACAAAGCGAGAGACAGTCACAGTAAACAGTGATCTTGAGTCGATTTTCACCGCTCATTATAATATCTCAGCGTAGGGGCATCGTAGGGACATGCGGTTTGTTTTATATTAACAAGGTAGGACAGCTGATCAATAATATTGCAAAGATTCGTCAAAATAAAACAGGAAAAGTTTCTTAATTCGACAAATACTGCAACATGGTTTCAGCATTTCACCGTTGTACGCTCTCCTTCTTTATACGCTCTTGATAATGTACAGCCATGTATACTTTTATGCTGTGATCCAATATCATTTGTTGTATGTACTCTGAAGAATCAATGCTATAAATTACCATTGCAGTGACATAACAATTATTATTATGGAGCTTTTGATAATTATAACTTGTTATTATTGTTATTTTAAAACTACACGTGTTACTGTGTTAATTTTAATTGGCCTCAATAGCAGTTTACATTGTTATTGATTATTTATCAACAACTCGGTACCCACATGTAACTTAGCATCTGCTGGGGGCAGCTTACCATTCTCGGGAACAGGAGTGTTTTTTATTTTTACGTCCATGTAGCCGCCAGCATTCTGTTCTGCTTCGTCAAGGAACGAGTTAGGAGAGGTTGTGTTCTCAATCGCAGAATCTGCATGCTGCTCTTCACACGCACCTGTCTTATCATCTACTGTGAATCGACAAACATTATTATTATTATATTAGTTATACTTACTCTGGCAAAAATTTGATAGACATTGATGTAGAAGGAAACATATGGAGGAAAAACTGCAAGGTATATTTAGTATCATAGATGTCACTAACCTCTTTTTTAATATTTAATTTCTACTTGTAAATGGATATAAACAATGAATCGGATAAGGATGTTAAACAACTGCACAACAAAGAGCTCATGAGAAATCTGATGTGTAAATAGTCATGCCTGTAGCTGGCACAGGACATGATACATCCAGTATAGTCATTTGTTCTTTGAGCAGATGCAGATACTGTTTCAACATACAGTCACCGACTCGATCACAGTTCAAATAACAATATAAATATGGTCGCAAATCTAAGGATTCTCACCATTCTCGTTGATGGATCTCATTTTGGACAGGCGGCTCCTTCTCTCTGCTGTCTCTTGGTTCAACGACTGCCTAATAGAGATCTGCGTGCTCTGTTTTGATCCTAAAACATTATGATTCGTACTTCCTGACTTAACTTTTTTGAACAAGTATCAATCAATAAACCTGCAAGTAACGGTGCCTAAGAAAAACGCTAACAAGGACAAGCAATAAAAGCCAATGTCTATTTGATATCAACTGCCAACTCTGCATGACAAAATATTCATTTTCAATTTCATGAAAAACTACCTATTTTACGAAGTTGTGTGAAATTGAGCAATCTACTACCAAATGTGTAAATTATTCAATAAATAAACAGACATAGATAGATAGATAGATACACAGACAGACACACAGACAGACAAACAGATGGACAAACAGACACACAGACAGACAGACAGACAAACAGACAGATAGATAGATCAATCGATCGATAGGTAGATAGATAGATAGATAGATTCAGAGATGGATGGATAGATGGATAGACGGATGGATCGATCGATCGATGAATGGATGGATGGATGGATGGATCTATGGGTGATGGATGGATAGATAAATCACAGTTCACTATATTTACCTTGTTGAGTAGTTTCTACGACAAGCAGCTCATCTGTGCCACCGGTGTTGCTACCATCTGGGCTGGGATGCTGCTCAACAGATGATTGCCGATCCATGGAAAGCTGCGGTGGCAGTGTAGATGACGTCCTGCTTTTCCTACCGGTGAGTATCTGCGTGACCTCTCTAAAGTGAATCTCAGGATTCTTGTCCATTGCCTACAAATCATATGAATCATTTACACGGTGCCAGTATTTGACGTGTGTAGTGTATACATGGGCACAATATGTACATTGTAAATCACATACTCTGCCTTTTTTGCTCCTAAGGCTCCTAAATATTCTCCCTTTCCTTTGCCTTTTGTCAATCATACACATTCTCCCTTTCATTTACTCTTTTCCCTTCTTTCTATCATCTACCTTTACCCTCTCATATGTACCTTCCACTGTCCTACACGCCGTTATAGTAGTTATAGGCTTTATTATCTTGGTTGTCTCCGTGTATATAGCATATGGTATTATGGTTGTACTAGGGGTGCACACGGGGGTAGGTAAACACAGTATTAGTGTTTCTATACTATGTATACTATGTATACTATGTATAGTATGTATACTATGTATACTATCGCTCTTGATACTATGTATGTTATGTATACTATGTATACTATGTATGTTATGTATACTATGTATACTATGTATAGTATGTATACTATGTATACTATCGCTCTTGATACTATGTATGTTATGTATACTATGTATACTATGTATACTATGTATGTTATGTATACTATGTATACTATGTATACTATGTATACTATGTATACTATGTTACAATGTGTACTATGTATACTATGTATGTTATGTATACTATGTATACTATGTATACTATGTATGTTATGTATACTATGTATACTATGTATGTCTCTAAACACATATGAAGAGCTTATTTGCAAAACTGCTTACGTCCACTTTCGAGAATTGAGAGAAACGACAAAAACAATAATTTGACAAATGTGGTTTATCAATTTAAATCAATTTTAACATTGTTGAGTAATTATGAGGCATAAGTCAGAAATAACAGGTTCTCGGAAATCATTTGCTGTTGAATTATTTATTAGAATTAATTAACATAACTGGAATACATGGATGTGAGCAGCTTTGAAACCAAAGTCCAATAACAAACACTAAGGTTGTTCTAGGGGTGCACATGAGGGTAGGCAAATACATTAAAGGGACTATAATTTTTTTTACTATTTACGGTGACGTAATCACTTTAAGTCTGTTACTCTAAGTATCTGTTATTGAAACTAAAGTCCAATAACAAACACAAAATAATTAATTGACTTATTCCATAAGAATATTTTAGTTAAATCAATTGACCAGCTTGACTGTAAATTTAATAATACAATACATTTCTCATTACTGAGATGTTATTGGGTTGGGTGGGTGTGGGGAAATGTAAAGCCTAGTCTACACTAGCAAACTTTAGTTTGCAAACTCGAGCAAACTCCGAGTTTGGCAAGAAAAGTTTTCCAACGATTTTCAGTGTAGACCAGTTGACAAGGTTCGGCAAACTAGTTTGCAGAAGTTAGGCCGTACACCTTCTTGATAAACTAGTTTGCTGAGGTTTGGAACAACTCAGCCAATCAAATGACAGTTTGTAGTCATGTGATCCTGCAGATAGACAAAATAGCAGCCTCCAGTAAAGTAAAGAAATCAGACAAGGACTGGAGTTTCCAAGAATTTGTTGATTTAATTCAAGAGTATGAAAAGTAGCCATTCACACATACTCTAGCTCTTCCTGTGATTCTCCATTGTTTTGTACTTATTGGAGGGAAATCGCCTCTTTTTCCCTCCAATTTATGTAAACTTTCAGAAACTTCACAAAATAAAAGTTTTGCAAAGTTTGTTCAAGTTTTATAGTGTGGACAGGCACCACAAACTTCTCCAAACTTTGGCAAACTCTGAGTTTGCTAAAGTTTGCAAACAAAAGTTTGGTGAAGTTTGCTAGTGTAGACTAGGCTTAAGCACTCATGTCTGAAAAGTATACGCACACAGCCTGTGATTATTGTAGAGCATTGGTCCTGAGAACAATATATATACATTGTTCGCAGCAACATATACAATGTATACGTCATGTATACATTGTTCTCAGCAACATATACAATGTATACGTCATGTATACATTGTTCTCAGCATAGGTCAAAATGTTAGAGGGTGTTGTTGATGGATATAAGATATTTTGCAACTGGAGGTGATTTAATTGTATGTAAGCAGTTTTGCAAGAAAAAAGTAGCCTACACGGTACATATGTTCACAATCATATTATACATTGGTGGTTTAAACTAATTTTTGAAAAAAAAATGGATGTAAGTAGTTTTGCAAACAAGCTCTGCATGGTATTAACTGAATGAAATCTACAAATGCCGCATAAAAATAAGCATGGCCAAGTAAGCATTCAATGGGAACCTTCGAGCACATGTTGCCCACGTTCATAACCCTATTCCGAATTCTAATTCATAAACTAAATGTAATCGTCATTTTTCACGACAACTCCCTCTGCCCCTTTCTCTCTCCCTCGCGCTCTCTCTCTTCTTCCTTTATGTTATACTTATTCCTTACTGTTATAGTAACTACATATCCCCGCCTATCTATTTGTAAAAATTTGTGAATGCCTTTCGGTGCCTTCTTCCTGCAGTTTCTCAACCATCCGTTCTGGTATTCAACTCTCTGGTGATTGTATAATGATAATAAACATAACCATGCATGCATATATAAACTCATCAAACATTTGAGAGCTGACGCTGTGAGTTTAGTACTTGCATGTCTGTATGCGAGTTAGCACACGGTGAATGCAATTACCACGTACACTTGCTAACAGCTTAATATCATGGGATAATAATGACATTATTAATAATGTTAATTGTTAATTAATTGTCATTGCTAATTAATTATAACATTGTTAATAATGTCATTATTAACTCCTGTTAATATTACACAGGACCATTTCAAAAATTGTAATCAGATGTTGATTGTCCTTTGTGGCCTCCTAAATTTGTTGTTTACTCCTAATTTGAACCATGGCTAGAGTACAGCAGTAAGTATAGCGACTAGCTATGTTCATTACCTCTGCCAGGGGCTTGGCGGAGGTTATGTTTTCACCGGCGTGTGTTTGAGTGTTGGTTTGTGGGTTTGTGTACGCTCGCTGATTGGCTGATTGGCTCGCCACCGCCGCCGCCGCCGCGCCGGAACCGCCTGTATCATACAGGTTAAGCCTAACAGAAAAAGTTATGGACGGATTGTCATAAAATTTTCAGGATACGTCAGAAATGGGCTAACTTAAAATTGATTACATTTTGGTGGTGATCCGGATCCAATTAATTATTAAATTAAATTAATTAATTAATTTGTTCACTTAATTAATTAATTAATTAATAAAAAAATTCACATTGAGAGAATTCAGCTGCCTTGGCGGAGGTCTGTGCTCTCCGAGTGCTCTAGTAATATACATGGAACACTCCGACTCACTCACTCACGATTGCGTCGAATAATAATGTATACTGAGTACACTATACCAGCCAGCACATGTATACTGAGCCAGCTATGAGAAGAGAAGCTATAGGTGGTCACGTGAGCGGATATACGTGCAGTGCACACGTGCTGGAGTTTTTTGGTTTTGATTAGGTTTGAGTTGTTAGCATGTTTAGACGTGTCTTGATTGGAATAAAGAGAAAATTATTAAAAAAAATATTCAGTAGTTTGTTTACGGAAGTATCAGGAACACACGCTGTGAGAGAATATATCAGGACATTGTTGTCTCATACGGTAGTTCCATTGATGGTCTGTTGTATAATCGCATTTGCATTTCATTTATGTGTTTAGGTCTGTTGTATAATCGCATTTGCATTTCATTTATGTGTTTAGGTCTGTTGTATAATCGCATTTGCATTTCATTTATGTATTTATTACGCAGGTGATTAACACTTTCCTTATACGTTCGCCCGTAATCTTGTTACGCACTTCGCCAACCACACAATTATATGGTAGCAACGGTGGGATGCGAAGTTGCGAACACACGTCTCTGAAGGGACTGGTGAACTCAGTGAGCTCAGAGCATCAAAACAGCACCCCGCAGGCATAGAAACAAATATTATGTAATAAACCCTAACAGTAATACTGAACGTTTGGAATCAATGAAATTCATCAGGAGTAAGTAATATAAAATTGAGATTATATAATATAGTTTTATTAGTGACCCCGCGATAGCTCTAGATATAATTGTGCATTATTTTGGGCAATGTTCAAAGAGCTTTATGGTGCCTTTAAATGCAAGCAATGTGTATAATTGTGGCATCTTTTCGGGTAATTTAGGAGTTTTTGGCACTTTCAGCAAACCTGGCAACAGGATCGAATCACATGTTCATCAGGGACAGATCTAGCCTTCAGGAGATGGGGGTTGATATTTGAGTGGAGGCATGCCTGTGCACGCGGTGCTAGCTAGGGTGGTGCGTGGGCATGCCCCCTCCCACCTGGAAAATTCAGGCAGCTGTGTGGTCACCGGAGAAATCCCCAGTTTCTACCAGCCTGCAGACTGACTTTTTTATTATAGGCCCCATTTTACTAGTATCATAACATTAGTCAGTGGCTGAACGGGGGGTTGCAACCCCCACAACCCCCCTCTAGATCCGCCACTGTTCGTGCAACCCATGGCTTAACAGTCTATATATAAAGGCTAGCACCTCACCTGGATCACTGCTGACACCATCCGGGGTGTATTGTGTGTACCAGGCTTCACTTCTACCTCCTCTTCCAGTGATGGCTTGCGCTCCCGCTTCGCATTCTGTGCCATGATTTTTCTGTGGATGGAAAAAGTAGACCAACAATATTTAGCGACCAATAGCCACTAATAGATATTTTAGCTGCTTAAGGTTTCATAGTGTGCAATGGGAGAACAAGGGGGAACAAGATCGTTTAGGCAGCTAATGCAAGGAAAGTAAAAATAATAGCAATTAAGCTCTTACTTTGCCCTGCGTTTCAAAGCATCTTGTGCATCAGGATAGTCCTTGATCGCCTCCTGAAGGTCGTTCTTGCTAAGTATGAACAGATTGGAGAAGCCTCGGGATCTAACGTCTGCAGTACGGCGGTTACCGCCAGCCAGCGACAGCAAACTGAAATCCAACTTATCAGTAAGTCAATGTGCACAATACCCAGAAGCTATCATTGTAACAAGTATCATATTACAGGGAGGAAATGCTGCACCTACGTATTTGTACACTTGGTATTCATACACTACAACGTTTTACCAATTCTTAACAGGTTATTTTGAATTTTATCTGTATGCATTTGAAATATATTTGCACTATAATTCTGCTTCACCAGTCATCATGAATATTTAAATTACTATTGTATTTAGCAGGTACGTGTGAAAATCAAATTGTTTTCTGATTAATTTAGATAGAAGATTTATCATATAATAGAAGCACTGTTGAATTAACCAATGGGTGCCAGAGAATAAAGTATAGGTGTATACCTTCATTTACCAATATAGACAGCTGGCCATGTACAGCGCTTGTATTTAAATGCAGCAGTACGATTTCATACACCTGTCACACTGACCACAGAAAAATTGGTCTCGAGAAGCGAGCATGCAGGGCTCTCTTGGCACTCACCTTATCTCTCCAAACACACTCCCCGAGTGCAAGGTTGCCAGCACTATATCATTTTTCTCTCCTCCCATCACCTGTACTTGGCCATTGTTCACAATGTACATCTCGTGCCCAACGTCACCCTAGAAACCACAGAAATGACCATGCGGATTTCAGAGCTCGCCGGGCCTTTACTGCATGCCGGGTCTAACATGGCTTCAAAGCGGAAGCTAATTTGCAGCATACCATAGATTCGCAGACATGCCCTAATCGCATTATTATGCCAATTTTAAGCAGTGTTAACCTCTGATAATCCCAACACAGACATACTGTGTTTTCACAGCTTGATGTCTAGATCTCTGAATCGATGTTAATCTCTGATATCTCAGATATCAGTATCTCTGTGTATTTGGGTTGCTTATGACATGTGTAAACGATTCCACTTGATACAACCCCCTATCCGGCCCTCCCTTATCTTTTCACATATCCATCCTTCTTGCCTTCTAAAGTTTCTGAGGAGAACCCTGGACATGGTTCGTACAGGAGGACTGAAATTTTTTCCAAGGACTTTTCAAGGACTTTTCAAGGACATTTTATTGGAAATTCAAGGACATTTTAACAGACATTTTATCGGAATTCATACACAGAACAAAACATACCTGGATTAATTTAATAACCCCATAACTGCATGTCACCTCTAAAACTTACCTGGATCACATTAATAAACCCTTCTAAACACTGTCACTTCTACAACATACCTTGATTTCCTGACTGATTTTACTGACTTACTGTGATTTATTATCATCATTTAACTGTCTATCGTGTCTATAGCTTTTTAAGCTCATCTAACGCAATTTTTATTGAGGTTTGCACATTATTGATGGTACAAAATTTCTTTTTATTACAGGCAAGGATTCTTTCTAAAAATTCAAGGACATTTTCATGAAATTCAAGCACTTTTCAAGCACAAAATCAACATTTACTAAATTCAAGTACTTTTCAAGGACTCCCCTCAAATTCAAGGACTTTTCAAGGACTGTGAGAACCATCCTGACGTGATGCGGCCATGATGCCGAGGCTCGCCGAGGATTGACACTTTGTGTCTTCCAATCACAGCCTACGCCGCACCGCTCTTTGATCTTTTTATAGGTGGGGACCCATAACAGCATGGAATCGCCGATCTCAGGAACTAGGGCATTCTTCTAGGCTAGAACGGTTTCCTACGATAGAGTTTGGCACAAATACGAAAATAACACGCTGTTTAGCGCACTGCGCTAGTTCTTTCTGTTGAATTTTCGCATCTCCATAAACAGAGTAAGCCCCGCCTTCTTCGTTGATGGACATGAATGGGGCATGACCGATTTTACCGGTTCCAGTACCTACCATTTTTTGCCGGCCTATTTACTTTTCGTAAATAATGAAATGCCCGGCCGATGCATTTCGCATCGAAGAGAAAAATTTCCCGCATTTTCACTCGCTGTCGAAAGTGAACGAGTGCGTCATTCATTGAACATTTTTCATCAAAATACAGCCAATGTTTACATGCCACAGCACCATCTCTTGGATGTTTTATAAGTAATTAATATGGGGATTTTCAATAAAATAATGCGTTTTTAATGTATTTACCACGATTTACGTATAGAAACTATATGTTATTTTTACTGATTTCTCCGTATCTTACCTTGGAATTTTCATCGCCTTTCAATGCTTTTCCGTAGATTTTTCAGCATTTTCTGCGTGATTATTATTTTGCGCAGACACTCATATTGGAAATCCTCCAACATTTTTACTTCTTCCTTAGTTAAGTTAGTCCATGTTTCACTGTTATTTAGGAAGGAAGGTCAAACTGTGCATTCGTATAATTTCACTCTTGCTTCTATAGTACGATTTCCATAATTTTCCTCTTCTGCCCATGATAATAATATTATTTCGCTCATCATGAAACGGCTCATTATCAACATTTTTCAGTTCGGACTCTTATCATATCGTTATAACCCCCTATATCATTAATTAAATCCCCTAGGTATGAATATTTGGTGCATTTTTTGATTACTTGGTTGCCTATTGGCTTGGTTGCCTATTGCCTTGGTTGCCTTGGTCTCCTTCTCTATCCTTTCTTTGTTTGTGAATTTTATAACCATTGTATTTGTTTTGTTCATATTAAATTCTAATCTTTTTGATTCAGCTAATCTGGAGCATGACTGAGCGATTTTTGTTACTGTTTTATAATCTCCAATTCTTAGAATATCATCCATATATAATCATTGTCATCTTCTAAAACTACAGACCATCCTCTGACCGCTGTGGAGACGTGCGCCGGGCCACGAATTTGGCGCACGTCTCCACTGCGGACAGCGCTTCATACTTGAACATCCCCGTGGTTGCGTGCGCATATCCCGCGGAACTGCGCGTCTCATCCGCGCGGAGCGCTTAGGATTCACAGCAAAGCTGTGCCACGCAATCTTGTATCATGTCTCTCTGGTTTTATGTAGCCCCGTATCTATAGCAACCACTCCACCTAATACGTCTTGATGTGCAGGCATATTTTGAATGAGAGGAGACTCGCGGGGCATCATTTTCTAGACGTTTCCAATGATGTGTGTGAGATTGAAGTGTATTTATACCTTTCTACAGACACTGTCTCCAGGCAAGAAGAGTACAGGTTTCAGCTTCAGCACCAATGCACGCAGCAGTCCTTTCTCGCAGTCCTTTATGAGATGGGAAGATTAAGTGAGTGAGTGAGTGAGTGAGTGAGTGAGTGAGTGAGTGAGTGAGTGAGTGGTGACGCAAGTGGGTGAGTGGTGAGTGAGTGAGTGAGTGAGTGAGTGAGTGGAGTGAGTGAGTGAGTGAGTGGGCGGGTGGGTGAGTGAGTGAGTGAGTGTGTGAGGAGTGAGTGAGTGGGTGAGTGAGTGAGTGTGTGAGGGAGTAGACGGGTGGGTGAGTGAGTGAGCGTGTGAGTTAGTGAGTGAGTGAGTGAGTGAGTGCGTGAGTGAGTGAGTGAGTGAGTGAGTGAGTGAGTGAGGGAGGGAGGAGGGAGGGAGGGTGTTCGAGTGGGTGAGCGCGTGAGTGAGTGAGTGAGTGTGAGTGAGTGAGTGAGTGAGTGAGTGAGTGAGTGAGTGAGGGAGGGAGGGAGGGAGGGAGTGGGCGGGTGGGCGAGCGTGTGAGTGAGTGAGTGGGTGAGTGAGTGAGTGAGAGTGAATGAGTAGTGAGCGACTGAGCGAGCAGGTTAAACTGTCATAGCAACACTCAATTTTTAATCTTGACACCAAAATACTTCAAAACTTCAAAACACAAAATGTAAAATCAACTTTGAAGTAATCAGTATTGTACAGTATGTATATACACAGACTGACACTTTAAATAGTAGTTAGTTCTTATATATATATATATATATATAGAGAGAGAGAGAGAGAGAGAGAGATAGAAGAAACATATAGATATAGATATAGATATACAGATATTATCACCTCACTTGAATACAATATGACACTTTTACCTGAAACAGTTGTACTTTTATGAGAGTCTGGTAATGCACATTGATAGCTAAATCCGTCCTCATCTTCAAGGGTAAAATATCCAGTGCTGCATTTTCATCTGAAATGTGGTTAAAATAAATAAATTAAAATGAATTAGTCCTTAATATCGGTAAGAAACTAGTTTGCGCCTAATTTTATAGGAAGTTAAGAACACTATCTTCAATGATCTGCTATAGGACCTATACATAGGGGGAACTGATAATGGATACACAGTATCAAGAGCTAATAATACCTAGAGTGTACAACGGAAAAACGGGAAAATAGTGCTATCTCACGACAACATTATTCTACTTTGCCTGCGAGTCTAGAATAATTTTATGGTATTCCATTAAGCAGAATTCTTTGCTCTCTAAAACAAGACCAACCGCTTGTCAATACGATACTCCTAGGCTGAGATATTGGCTCCTAAAGCCCGGCGCACACGTGGCGATTTTTGTTGACAGAACCGGCGATTCTGTCGCCAGCAACAAAATCGCCGAGAAATCGCCACGTGTGCGCTGCCCGGCGTCACCGATTTTGACGCCAGAAACTCGTCGCTGGAATATCAAACATGTTTGATATTTGTTGCCCAGTCGCTGAACAATCGCTACGTGTGCGCCGCACTAGCGATGGATCCCGGCAACAGTTTTTGGATTAACCAATCAAATGCATGATTTGAAGCACGTGATCAAATATTGGCAGCGCCCGTGGTGTGGTTTGAACAGGTCACGTACAGTTCATACAGTGGTATGTCGCTGATAGACGGTTGAATTGTCGCCGGGTGGCGCACACGTGGCGATTTTTATCGACAGTACCGGCGATAAAAATCGACGGTACTGTCGATAAAAATCGCCACGTGTGCGCCGGGCTTAAACCTCCCCTCCCACATGCCTCACACCGCCTCGCATCCCGGTTATTCAGCCACCTCCACGCCCCTAAGCATTTTGGCTATCGGATTCCGTCACCACTTAGAGCGCTGATAATTGATGTCACATGCCCAAATTTGGTACTCTTACTACACCATAATTATAGTAACTGAGCTGCGTTGTAAAGACGTTAAAAAAGTTAATTTAGAAAACATTGTCGGCTCCATCATGATGGGCATTAGCCGTGCTAGGAAAGATAATGGGAGATAAGGGCATAGGCGATGCCCCCGAAAGTCACCTATGATAACCGAAACGCCGTTCATTCATAAAGTTATCGCGGAAAAACCGAACTTTCACAAAGCAATGCTTAGGGGCGTGGAGTTGGCTGAATAACCGGGATGCGAGGTGGCGTGAGGAATGTGGGAGGGGAGGTTTAGGAGCCAATATCTCAGCCTCGGAGTATCGTATTGACAAGCGGTTGGTCTTGTTTTAGAGAGCAAAGAATTCTGCTTAATGCAATACCATAAAATTATTCTAGACTCGCAGGCAAAGTAGAATAATGCTGTCGTAAAATAGCACTATTTTCCCGTTTTTCCGTTGTACACTCTAGGTATAATTAGCTCTTGACAGTATGGATAATACATAGTGGAAACTGGTCAATGCTCAGTCTTCTATATTTTTTTACACATACTTAGTGTCTTCTGCTGCTCCCAATTATAATTGAACCACAGCTTGACCCTGTCTTGCAACTCATTGGGCACCTTTAGGTTCTGCATGTAGTTTGTTGTGATATCCATTGTCTTCCTGTATTCCGTTTTCATCATCCTTGAAGCTTGGAATATATCTCGCACCTGTAGTGTAAATAGTTTTGATTTGTTTTGTTTTTGTCCATTGATGTATCCACTCAGTAAAATATACACCCTCTTCAAATAACCATCGCCTAATCTGAGGGCAAAAAATCAATTAAGTGTGGCAGTAGCTCTGGTCATAGCCTATATATGCTCGGGAGGTCTGTAGAGATTCAATGGCCTGTGAAATCAACCACATGCTTATCTGGTGAGTGAGCTGTTTGCCTTTGCTGTAAAATAACATATGATTTACTTGCAAATACAAATAAATAATATGTAAGTAAATAAATAAAATAATGAAGCAAGTAAATGATATGTTATTTTAACATATAAAAAACACATACAGAATAACGGGTGTAGAATATAACTACACGTGTACACTCGCACAGTAGCTATAGTGTCACTGTCGAGTGACTTGCCTTTATCTCGCGTTTATTCTATTCACACCGTTACTCTAACGTGTTGCATTTATTATAAGCTGTGACTTCATCACCCCCGTAAAGTGGGGCATGGCACCGATATCCTTGCGTTGTTGTCTAATCACTATTGCCGCACCGGAGCCTGGAAACAATGCTGGGGAAGTGTGCAGAGTCAGTAGTGTGACTAGTTGCTGGCTATAGCAGAGTTCTAGGCATCACTAATTGCCAGGACTGAATAACGTTCTAGCAAATTCGGACGTACCAGGTAGGTGCCCCCGAATGCCACGCGCAGTCAGAACACACTAAAACGCTACGATTGGTGCTCACTATGCGAACGAGTGAAAATGCAATTTTTAGCAACGTTATTAGCAAGTGGTAGCAATTTTGGATCCAAAGAAATGCAAGACGTGCAAAAACCATTCGATCCAGATTAGGTCAGTTCCAAACAAAGAGGTACATACGAACCTCTAGTTTAAAAAATGCTTACCTGACCAATGAGCAAAGCAAACACGAAAACACCCATCAGCCAAGCAAGTGTCATATACATGAACTCGTTGATATTCTGAGGAGTTGGATTGTTGCCAATAGAGGTTGCCGTCTTTGTAGCAAAGTAGAAGCAGCGAATATATCTGAAAAGTCAACGCAGTTAATTATAGCAATTAAGTTGGCTATACAATCACATAATACCTAACTTATGGAAGCAAGTAACTATGTAATGTAAATTTACTCACGCATTGCCCTGGTCATTGTAGACCCACTCGTTATATATACCCTTGCTTTTCTCAAACTCAGAGAAAGCATAGAAGGCGCAGCTCTGGATGTGGATCATAAACAGCATGTATGTGCAGGTCTTAAACACACGCACAAAATGCGGTGCCTTGGCGATAGCGTCCAGTCGCGTGTAACACTCCCAGAACGTTTGCACCTACCACAGCAGAAAAATACGTTACTTGCAGCGGCTATATAACTCTTAACGCTACATCAAAGAGGCTGATAGTGGGTATTCTATCTAGTAATACGGGTCACGCACGTACATGGACGTTGTGTGCCCCATGTTTGCCTACGTCACACTCTATTAATCCTGTTAATCTGTGTTAATGTAATCGGACATGCCCCAACGCAACCTATTACATTTGTAATTCTCAGTTGAATATTAAGCTTACTTAGCATCTAAGGAATTCCTTTGTAGATTTAATTATTGTAGCCAACAAAGATGTTGTTATTAGTATATGGCTATGATGCTTACCTTAAGCAATCGAGGGAACCTCAACATGGGCTTGACTCCAGTGACAAAGTAAAAGATATCCAATGGTACCAGACTCGCAACATCCAGCTATTATTAAAAAAAACGTGGCATTGCAGTGTCCATCAGAGAGACACAATTATGTATAAAGGTACTACAATTAGAGTATGCTTCACTATACCTATATATTATATTGTCAATTTACTCTATCTATCTCACTTTACTATCTATTGACAAATACGAGCACTTACAAAAATTCGCGTTTACACGGACGGACGTTATTACATTCTGTATTCTAGAACTATATACAATTCCCATATTCATTATTAATGAAAGTGTCAATGACACTGTAGCTCACCACAAAAAAGGACACAAATGAGTGAGTGAGAAGAAGTCAGTTTTAATTGAGCAACCATTGACGTACATTATAGAAACGAAGAGTATATATGGGAGAACTCCTATTATATACTCTTGATAATTATATGTGTAATTTTGTATGTGAAAATAAATGTTTGAAATGTGAAAGTCTGAGATGTGGGCGAGTGATGGCGTTACACCTAAATGATCGCCATTTAACGTTTTTATAATATTCAGATTTAGGCACTGCCTAAAAGCGGAGCTCCCGATGTGTAACGTGTAAGATTGAGAGGATACACTTATTCCACGTAGCTGCTATATACCACGTGACAATGGTTTTTCCCTGCCCATAACACAACTTTTGTCAAAGGTTAATTGGTTGCATGGAAGTGTTTACTTCGTATATCGAGTTTTTCTAGGCGGTAGCACACGGTTGCCATCTATATAATAGATATCTAATAATAATATCTATAATATAATCTAATAATATGTTATAACTTGCCGTATATCGCAATAATAATTTATAAACCAAAATGAATCACAATTTGTGACGGTAGATGGCGCTATACCCGCTTTGATGTTTCTTAGCGATGGCATTCGAAATAAATAGGTTATGCTGCGTTCCGACATGTTTTGTAAAACTTTACTCTAATATAGACGTTTTATCGGCAGGGTGGAGAGGAAATACCAATTTTGCATTAAAGATATTGTCAATGAAATCTTGTAAACGAACCAGACAAGTGTGACACCACAGACTGTTATCTGCATGTCTATATAATATGCTATATAATTGCCAAAACCGACCTAATTTGCATAATTTTTTTTTCAAATATCAAAATCCCTAGCCCTTATTCATTCACATACCAAAAATGAGCAAAATCCGTTGAACCTGAACAGACTAATGGCAATTCCCATTTTTGCCAAAAAAATTGCCGTGGCTCGAAAGTACGTCAACTGGCGTGCTCCAAAATAGGACGTTCAAACCTCTCCCATAGCAGTAACAACTATACCCACTTTCAAACATGTGGGTCAAACGGTTCCTGAGTTATCGTTGACTGTAGCCAAATGTTGACGGAAGGACGGACGGACGGACGGACGGATGTACGATGGACGACGACCCATGGCAATAGCTCAGCTTGACGATGTCAAGGTGAGCTAATAAAAATGTAGATTTTACTGTTTTGAAAAAAAACTGACTCAAACATAATTTGAACAGTCCTGTACCTTGAAGTCAATCTTGCCTAAATAGTTTTTCATCATCATCTTGCGATCATCCTATAACAAAAAACATGATAATAATATATGACAGTTAAATGGAAATGAATGATTAATAGGGAGATCACAAATATTACCTTCTACCTCATATACCCTAGCTGCTTTATTGCTCGAACATATTACACACTTACTATAAATATCCCTTCATCGAGGTACACGATGTGCATCTTGATCAGCAGAATGTCCAGCAGGTAGACCAGGTCTGACAGATAGTCAAACGTCAGCCAGTACTTCAAGTTGCCGGCTGTCTGATGATGACTAAACGCAGCTCGCAGGAATATACTCCAAGCATTGTATGTGTAGCAGCAGGTGACCAGAAACAGCCAGAGAAGATATAATCTGCCTGCATTGATGAGTGCACACAATATAAGTTAGTCATTGAACGAACAATATACGGGTAGTCGCTCTTGAAGTGTAGTTCAATAGGGCCACCACGCTGAAATTAGACAAACATGCACAAATGCACACGCACACACACACACACGCACGCACGCACACACACGCACGCACGCATGCACGCGCGCACGCATGCACGCGCGCACGCACACACCACACCACAAACGCACACGCACACACACACCGACACACGCGCACGCGCACGCACACGCACACACACACACACACGCACATACGCACACACACAAATAACGTATATGTATTGACTTGAATAACTTATTTATATAACCCTGTTTTAAACGCTGCCAAAGTTGAACTTTAGTTTTGAGTAATATCTTTCTGATAAAAGCTGGATACAAGCATAATGAAATCACACACAGCCACGCCAATTAACTGCACAGTTATGCACTGACTCTCGGTGGTTAATGGTTGTACATGATATATACCTTGTGGGTCGATGGCATGCTTGCGGGGAAATTTCATGAACCGAGGCAGTTTAATCTTACGGCCACGGACAGTAATGTAAAGGGGTTCATCCACCACAGATGTACTGTCGCCTTCCAAGAATGAGTCAAGCCTCTGTCTCTGTGGCTCTGCTTCTTTATCAACATCTACATCTGTACCAATATAGAAAATGTAATAAGAAACTATATCTGAATCAAGGAAATAAAATATGATACTAATAACAGCTTGTGTATGAAATCAGAGAACGCCTAGATCATATTTTGTTATCCTATATAATTGGATAGAGGATCGCTCCTCTATTTTTGTGTGCCTAGTATGTCATATCTTATGTAATACCATCCATATATAATAATCATCCTTACACTTGATAACAGAGAGATAATAGTAATGATGAGTGTGTAATTACCTAAACGGAGGTCATGCAATCGCTCGCGCGCGCGCGTGTGTGTGTGTGTGTGTGTGTGTGTGTGTGTGTGTGTGTGTGTAGCCACGCGCCGATTGATAGCGCGTCGAGTCAGCAGCAGCCACCAGTGAGCGGCGGAGTCAGCAGCAGGCGAGTCAGTCAGCAGCCGCCACCAGCGAGCACATACATGTTACATGCTCGCGGAGGTATGCACTCTCCGTGAGTGCCCTCTGTCTAGTTTGAATATATATATATGTGTGTGTGTGTGTGTGTGTGTGTGTGTGTGTGTGTGTGTGTGTGTGTGTGTTGTGTGTGTGTGTGTGTGTGTGTGTGTGTGTATGTGTGTGTGTGCGTGCGTGCGTGTGGTGTGTGTGTGTGTGTGTGTGTTGTGCGCGCGCGCGTGTGCGTGTGCGTGTGCGTGTACGTGTGCGCGCGCGTGTGCGTGACTGACAATTTATTTAAAATTATTGGCATATTATATTGCAATTCTGTGACACATTGTATGCAAAAAAAGACAACATCTTTCAAAAGTAAATCGAAATGTCAGATCGCAAAATGATTCTGGTCAATATCAAGTTGTTATCAACTACGCAGAAGGAGTGAGAACTGACCCTCATCCTCCTCCTCTGACTCGCTTGCGTGGAGGCTGCGCCACTCGTTCCTTGATCCTCCATGCTCTTTCGGAGAAGGCATTTACCAGATTACGTAGTCCTTTTCATAAACAATTCACTTTTCTCGGAGCCGATGCTGCAATTATTAACAATAGAGAAATCATAGCACGTATTCATATTTCTAGTCACATTAAAATTACAGCTTTGCACAGAAACTAATCTCTTAAAGTGTCAATGGCATTGCCAGAATGTAGCTGTGGACAAGGTGGACGAGTTTGGGTTGTTGTCGCTTGTTGAACAGTTGCGCCACTGATGCGCGGCAATAGATGTTGGAGAACCACAGATACTTGGGGATTACGAGCTAACTTGTTCAGCAATGATAAAACCAGCGATCTAATCTGCGACCAACTCCCCAGCAGCACTGATCAAGTGATCGCAGTAAATGACTGTTATCGCGGTCCTACTAAACAGCGAAATGTGCTACTAAACAGCGAAATGTGCTACTACACAGCGAAATGTGGCAGCGAATGTGCGCGGAATGTGGCAAGAATGTGCAGGAGATGTGCGGGAATGTGCAAGAATGTGCGCGAAATGTGCAGGAATGTGCAGGAATGTGCAAGAATGTGGCGCAATGTGCATCAACAACTGCAGCAATGTATCAAAATGTGTAAAAAATGTTATACTAAACAGCGGAATGTGCTACTAAACAGCGAAATGTGATACTAAATAGCGGAATGTGCTACTAAACAGCGAAATGTGCTACTAAACAGCGGAATGTGCGCGGAATGTGTAAGAATGTGGCGCAATGTGCATCAATAACTGCCGCAATGTATCAAAATGTGTAAAAAATGTTATACTAAACAGCGAAATGTGCTACTAAACAGCGGAATGTGCGCGGAATGTGTAAGAATGTGGCGCAATGTGCATCAATAACTGCCGCAATGTATCAAAATGTGTAAAAAATGTTATACTAAACAGCGGAATGTGCGCGGAATGTGTAAGAATGTGTGCGTGTGCACGTATACGTGCGTGCGTGCGTGCGCAAGTACACGTGCGTGCGTGCGTGCGTGTGTGCAGGTACACGTGAGCGCGGCGTGCGAGCGTGCGTATGCACATATACGTGCGTGGTGCGGGTGTGGCACGTACACCTGCGTGCATGCGTGCGTGCGTGGCGTGCGTGCGTGCGTGATGTACACGTGCGCGCGTGCGTACCTGCATATGCACGTACACATGCGTGCATGCGTGCGTGCGTGCGTGTGCACGTAGACGTGCGTGCGTGCGTGCGTGCGTGCGTGTGCACGTACACATGCGTGCGTGCGTGTGCACGTAGACCTGCGTGCGTGTGCACGTAGACGTGCGTGCGTGCGTGCGTGTGCACGTACACGTGCGTGCATGAGTGTGTGCGTGCGTGTGCACGTACACGTGCGTGCGTGCGCGCGTGCGTGCGTCCGTGTGTGTGTAAAAAATGTATAAAAAATGTTATACTAAACAGCGGAATGTGCTACTAAACAGCGGAATGTGCTACTAAATAGCGGAATGTGCTATTAAATAGCGGAATGTGTAAGAATGTGGCGCAATGTGCGTCAATAACTGCCGCAATGTATCAAAATGTGTAAAAAATATTATACTAAACAGCGGAATGTGCGCGGAATAGGTAAGAATGTGGCGCAATGTGCATCAATAACTGCCGCAATGTATCAAAATGTGTAAAAAATGTTATACTAAACAGCGAAATGTGCTACTAAACAGCGGAATGTGTAAGAATGTGGCGCAATGTGCATCAATAACTGCCGCAATGTATCAAGATGTGTACAAAATGTTATACTAAACAGCGGAATGTGCGCGGAATGTGTAAGAATGTGTGCGTGTGCACGTATACGTGCGTGCGTGCGTGCGTGCGTGCGTACACGTTCGTGCGTGCGTGCGTGTGCAAGTACACGTGCGTGCGTGCGTGTGCAAGTACACGTCCGTGCGTGCGTGCGTGTGTGTGCAGGTACACGTGAGTGCGTGCGTGCGAGCGTGCGTATGCACATATACGTGCGTGCGTGCGTGTGCACGTACACCTGCGTGCATGCGTGCGCTGCGTGCGGCGTGCGTGCGGCGTGCGTGCGTTCCTGCGTGCGTGCGTGATGTACACGTGCGCGCGTGCGTACTTGCATATGCACGTACAGATGCGTGCATGCGGTGCGTGCGTGCGTGTGCACGTAGACGTGCGTGCGTGCGCGTGCGTGCGTGTGCAGCGTACACATGCGTGCGTGCGTGTGCATGTAGACGTTGCGTGCGTGCGTGCGTGCGTGTGCACGTACACGTGCGTGCATGAGTGTGTGCGTGCGTGTGCATGTATCAAAATGTGTAAACAATATTATACTAAACAGCGGAATGTGCTACTAAACAGCGAATGTGCGCGGGAATGTGTATGAATGTGGCGCAATGTGCATCACATAACTGCGCAATGTATCAAAATGTGTAAAAATGTTATACTAAACAGCGGAATGTGCTACTAAACAGCGAATGTGCTACTAAATAGCGAATGTGCTACTAAATAGCGGAATGTGTAAGAATGTGGCGCAATGTGCGTCAATAACTGCCGCAATGTATCAAAATGTGTAAAAAATATTAGAAAGTTCCCCTAGCGACAGGTAGAAAGTGTTCCCCCAACGACCACGGACAGCGCGGAAAGGAGTTCCATAGCTACCAGATGTGGGAGGTAAGCGGAGTTACGCCACACGTAACACGCACTGGGCGAAGAGAGCGCGCGCCGGCCGAGCACGTGGCGACAGGGGGGGGGGGTGCGACGCTCCGACATATGCTGACCAAGGGAGTTGCATCACCCTTGCACGTGTTAAGCGAGAAGGGGTGACAACAGCGGCACGCACCTGAGGCAGCGTGAGAGGGAGGCAGGCGCAGGATCCTGCGTCACCGGGCGAATCCTATATAAGCAGCGAGACCGTCTTCGGACGGCCACGAACGAACGCACGAACAGAGCGAACGAACAAACTCGATCTCGCCACCATGATATGTGGTGTTTTTTTAGCCGCAGCTGTTTCTGAGACATTTATTAGAAATAATGTGTGCTAACTACACGTTTCACCAGATCAGAAAAAAAATACCATTGATATACATAACACATTTCATGATAACACAGACGCCATCCTCCATATGCGACACCACTCCCACTCCCCACAAAACCATAAAATAAAATGACGACTTAATTCACCAACGATCGGCCCGCACAAACGGCATCGCATGTGTTCTATCAAAACAGCCTTTTGCGTACTAGCCAACCGTACGTGTCGGTTCAAGTCTGAAACTCAAACAAATTAACCAAATCAACACCATCATGGAGGGGGTACAGGGGGTAGCCCTACCCATCTCCAGCCTCCCTCCCCATCCTCATCGTGTCTAAATACAATTTATTTTATAAAAATATAACTAATGTTTACTTTCGCTTTCTCTTACCCTTACTTTTGCTCTTCCCATGTGTGTGGGATCACATAGACATTAACCCAAAGGGATTAAATTAAAAGTTTTGGGTTAATATCTATGGTGGGATGCAGTTTTGAAGCTATAATATGCTAGTGGGTGTGCGCATACTCTGTATCCAATGGAAGTGATGCAAGTGTAACTGAAATGATATTTAAGATGGCCAAATATGGAGCACTTGGCCGCGCATAGAAGAGAAGTGCGCGCGGCAGAAGGAAAAGAAAGAGAGAGAGAGCGAGAGAGAGAGAGAGAGAGAGAGAGAGAGAGAGAGAGAGAGAGAGAGAGAGAGAGAGAGAGAGAGAGAGAGAGAGAGAAGAGAGAGCGAGAGAGAGAGAGAGAGATAGAGAGAGAGAATATAAGGGAGAAAGAGAGAGAGAGAGAGAGAGAGGGGGGCCG
>NW_014577351.1:305079-319556 GCF_000485595.1 Priapulus caudatus
CATTCCTGCACATTCTTGCACATTACGCGCACATTCCTGCACATTTCGCTGTTTAGTAGCACATTTCGCTGTTTAGTAGCACATTCCTGCACATTCCTGCACATTTCGCGCACATTCTTGCACATTCCTGCACAATCTTGCACATTCCGCGGACATTCCTGCACATTTCGCTGTTTAGTAGCACATTTCGCTGTTTAGTAGCACATTCCTGCACATTTCGCGCACATTCTTGCACATTCCTGCACATTCTTGCACATTCCGCGCACATTCCTGCACATTTCGCTGTTTAGTAGCACATTTCGCTGTTTAGTAGCACATTCCTGCACATTTCGCGCACATTCTTGCACATTCCGCGCACATTCCTGCACATTTCGCTGTTTAGTAGCACATTTCGCTGTTTAGTAGGACCCCTGTTATCGAGGGGATTCGAGGCCCACGTAGTCAATGTAGAACGGCCACTGATCGATAGCCCGCTGTATCGCAGCAGTGAATACTAAGTCTTGTTGCGACACATAACAGCATGGAGGATCTGGGCCTAGGCTGATGACACGAATACCAAAGCTTTACAGTCAACTGAAATCAAGAAAGACTCCTCTGACGTCAAACGATTTCCGTGTTAGCGAGTCACATCTTAAGAATAGCGTTTCAAATTTTTACAAACAGGGTGGATACACGGCACGAGAGGGAGCCCAACAATATAAGGATTACCAACGCGTACGGCGGTACATAAATAGGTGCGCACTTTCGATACATTGATTATTGAGACTACTTAGTACTAGTCAGACCATAAAAATATATAGAGACACCTATATTAGTCTACCTATATTATTCCAAAGAGCCAGACTGTTAGCGAGAAAGTCAGACAGAGACAGACAGACAGACAAACAGACAGACAGACATATAGACAGACAAACAGACAGACAGACAGACAGACAGACAGACAGACAGACAGACAGACATATAGACAGACAGACATACAGACAGACAGACAGACAAACAGACAGACGGACGGACGGACGGACGGATGGATAGACAGACAGACGAATGGACGTACGTACGGACAGACAGGCGGACGAAAGACAGTCGGACAGACGGACGGACGGACGACAAAGACACTGACGGACGGACAGACGGAGAAAATATGTTATGCTATGATAAAATATTTATAATAAATATATATAATATAATAAATATAAATATATGCAATCATCTATTATTATATACGCTTTATGTATGCATACGCATGAACTTTTTTATACATGGAACAAACGACATTTGCGAGACTTCGCTGAATTAATCCGCTTGAGCCCCATATCCATCCCCAACCAGAAACAGACAACAACCTACGCAATTAGGTCGCGTCTTTGTCAACGTGTAACGCACACGTTGACAAAGACGCGACCTAATTGCTAAACGACACAGCGTTTCATATGGCAGTAATGACAAAGGTAAAACATAACAAGAGCCGCAGAGCGTCTGGGCTCATCTGAGGTATGTTGCTACGGTTATAAACGTAACATTTAAGTCGTGCGTAGTGACACCTTTGTTAGGGGCAGATATGCAGATACGCAGTTGCGTACACATCATTTCAGCAACCTTCTGCATTCTGCATACCTCCCAAATCCCATTGGTTGATACAACTCGCGTGCCTGAAACTCCTGTTTTATGGTGCATTGTGACCCTAACCATAACCCAAACCCTATTTAAAAAAAAAAATAATAATTGTAAAAATTATGTTGTTATTAAATTGTTGTAAATTAATCATGTAAATATTTGCGTTAATTGGAAAAAATAGTTAAATGGATAAAGATAGAAAAATACAGAAAACAGGTAAATAATAAAAAATAAGATGGAATTCGATCCAACGACCTTTGAGCCATGACGCCTGTGCTGTACGCGTTCGGCTATCCAGGCTTATTGGGTTTCTAGATTATGGATGTGCCATGAATATAACAACACTGTGACGTCATTGGGGCAGTTCAGGAATCCATGTTTAACCCTCTTCTTGAAGGTCAAAAGGTTATCAGACACTTACTCTTCGCACGTCAGTGGAAAGCACATTTCATGGTCCTTTCAATAAAGTGATAAAAATGATAGGTCTGCGGTGAAACAAAAAAGTTTTTCACTCTGTCCATTAGGCCATGTCCTCAGAAAATGTCTGATATCTGACCTTTCCCCACTGCCCTTTGACCTGTGACCTCAATTTCGCACTGGTGATGGTTTCCTGCCCATCACACTATACACCGAATATTAAGAGCATAGGTCGAAGCCGTTAAGATTTGTGCCGCAATTCCGTATTTCCTCCTATACCTTAAGTTAAGGTGCTGAGGAATATTTCTCCCCTCCGTTTACACATCTTGACCTTTGACCCTTGACCCCCCAAATTTGTCATCATGAGTCCCTTTCACGATCCCCCCCCGACGTCCCGAATATCGTGACCGTACGTCAAGCGGTTAAGATTTGTGCCCAACTGATGACGGACGGACCCACGGACGCACGGACGATCATGCGATTCTACAAGCTGCATCTGACTACGTCAGATGAGCTAATAAAGGCTTTGTTACGAGTGAAAGCTGAAACTGACTACGAGTGAGAGCTGACTACGAGCTCAATAGCTGGCGACACTATCTACATACAGTATCTGAAACTACCCAGATAGCCCCACCGCTAGATGCGTTGCAACCAGGGCACGCGCTTCATTAATTATGATAAACACAAGCGTTCATTATGATAAACTGGCTAGTGCTGCTCCAACAGCATCACGTCGACATTTCAGAAATGATACGGTACTTCGATGCTTACGTAGCCTATCGATATAATGCCGACAGGAAAGGTGCGATGAGTAAAACATCGTCTAATCCTGAGACCATGGGCCGGATTCAAGAACAGTGCATGCATGCGCACGCACAATATCGTGCAGTATCGTGCATATGATCGTCATTTCTGAAGAATGTAACACAGGAGAACCCTATCAAATAACGGAAGATGAAGAAGATGAGAAAGAAGAAGTAGGATCAGAAAAAGAAGGAGGAGAAGAGGAAAAGGGAGAAATATATCAACCCTGACATAACAAGATAATTGAATTAGTGGATGACATTGCATTATTCTCCGCATAGTAGGAATTAATATGCGTTCAGCTTCCTTCAACACCCATTAGACATGCATAGCACCGCTCTGCTTCCAAACACGTCTCCGCATATCTAAATTCACATCAATGCCGCCGCAAATATGCTGTGACAATGCTCTTGGAAACCTAATATTATTATACCAATATTGCACGATTTCTAGAGAAACAAGGATTGAGTAAATCAATGTCGTCGAACACGGTCAGACGTTACATTAAATATCCAATAGGCCTCGGTAACAGGCAACATTGATTTACCCCGTCCACAAAACTGCGTATTTCCCTCACAACCAGGAAACACTTGTTTTGCTACATTTAAAACTAGACAGAGTGCACTCACGGAAGGGCATACCTCCGCCAGCGACATACGCCATACAACTCACGAACACACGAATAAGCCACGATAAACGCCAGCGTACTGACATGTACACGCTGGCTTGCTGGCTTGCTGCTTGCTTGCTCGTAGCAGCCGCTCGTTGCTGCTGCTCGCTCACATGTACACGCTCGCTGGCTCGCTGGCTGACGCGCTGACATCGATCGCGTGAACACACGAACACACGAACACACTAACACACGAACACACGCACACGAGAGCGAAAACATACTCCGTTGGGCGGAGGTAATTAGGAGTAACTACTAGAGTAGGTAGTATAACTGTGTGCGGTGTGTTATACCGCTAAGGGATCAAGGGTTTTTCCTATAAATCATCACAATCTAGGTAGAAAATGCGTTCTAAACAATTCCACCAGGCAAGAAAGGAAGATATCTTATGCCATTATTTTTTTGCCACTTACGTTTCGATAAATATGATTTACTGGCGTCGTTTACTAGTTACAACTTTTTCCGCAAACTGGGTGCAATTGGTGGCGAGAAAGTGTTCATTCTAATTGGCAGCATCCCTCAACAGGCGACAGTGATTTCGTAGTGGCAACAATTCATAATATAATATTTATAATTATATTTATAAATAACTAGAAAGGGCAGTTGTTGCCAACTACATGTATCCCCCGTGTTCTCCCCAAGATGTGTAAGTATACGAAGTTTGGTCGCACTAGATCAATTAGGGGCCGAGTTATAGAGCAGAAGGGAAATATGATGAAGGTTAAGGTCAAGGTCATGGTCAAATAAAGGTTGCAGTGACCTGGTTTCGGTACGCAACACACCTTCTCCCCCAAGATGTGTAAGCATACCAAGTTTGGTCGCGCTAGGTCAATTAAGGGCTGAGTTATAGGGTGGAAGGGAAATATGATCAATGTCAAGGTAAAGGTCAAATAAAGGTCGTAGTGACCTGGTTTTGGTAGCGCTAGGTCCATTAGGGGCCGAGTTAGAGAGCGGAAGGAAAGTATGATCAAGGTCAAAGTAAAGGTCAAATAAAGGTCGCAGTGACCTGGTTTTGGTACGCTGCTCACCTTCTCCCCAAGATGTGTAAGTATACCAAGTTTGGTAGCGCTAGGTCAATTAGGGGCCGAGTTAGAGAGCGGAAGGGAAATATTATCAAGGTCAAGGTAAAGGTCAAATAAAGGTCGCAGTGACCTGGTTTTGGTACGCTGCTCACCTTCTACCCAAGATGTGTAAGCATACCAAGTTTGGTAGCGCTAGGTCAATTAGGGGCCGAGTTAGAGAGCGGAAGGGAAATATGTTCAAGGTCAAGGTAAAGGTCAAATAAAGGTCGCAGTGGCCTGGTTTTGGTACGCTGCTCACCTTCTCCCCAAGATGTGTAAGTATACCAAGTTTGGTAGCGCTAGGTCAATTAGGGGCCGAGTTAGAGAGGGAAGGGAAATATGATCAAGGTCAAGGTCAAGGTCAAATATAGGTCGCAGTGACCTGGTTTTGGTACTCTGCCCACCTTCTCCCCAAGATGTGTAAGTATACCAAGTTTGGTCACGCTAGGTCAATTAGGGGCCGAGTTATAGAGCGGAAGGGAAATATGATCAAGGTCAAATAAAGGTCGCAGTGACCTGGTTTTGGTACTCTGCACACCTTCTCCCCAAGATGTGTAAGTATACCAAGTTTGGTAGCGCTAGGTCAATTAGGGGTCGAGTTATAGAGCGGAAGGGAAATTCTCTGCGGCGGACCGAGCGGCGGCGGCGGCTGGGGAGACATGAAACCATAGTATCCCGCGACAAACAATTATTATTAAAATGTATTTATAATATAATATAATTTCATGGCACGTGACATACTCAGTACAAATTATAATATGGTACATTCTAAAGTCATATAATAACGCTTCATTAAATTGTTGACGAAAATTAGCAATTTACTTCGTTTTTAATCATTTTCATTTGTGTGCCAGTTCTCGGGTATACACGCTTGCTCTTATCGCCACAGCATCTATATCCATAGTTATATAGGTTGACAGACACTTACGAAGCCTAACCGAACTAACTTTCGCAATGATTGCTTGTGGTCGATAGTCGCAGTTCTACATTGATCACGTGGCCAGCATCGTGTACGCCATAGAAATACATAGAGACACACATATAGTCTAACTAGTATATTATTTCTATATATGGTGTACGTACATGGAGGCGAGCGACTTTGCGGACGAGGCGCTGGTCACTGAGCGGCTGCGCGCTAGCTTGGACATCTGCTTCCAGCCGCGTCTGCCGGCGGGCTGGTCGATGGCTGCCGGCGACGATAGCGAATCGATGCTGATCGTCGGATGCAGCGACTTGCGCTTCCACAGCGAGGCGGCCGACATGCCCGACGATGAGATGGAGGCATTACTCTCCCGCCTGGTCACTGGACAACAGAAGTTAATAGAATATAATTAAATATACGAACTGGTGCCCGATGATGAGATGGAGGCCGTGTTCTCACGCCTGGTAACTGGACAACAGAAGTTAATAGAATCAAATTAAATATACGAGCTAGTGCCCGACGATGAGATGGAGGCAGTCTTCTCCCGCCTGGTCACTGGACAACAGAAGTTAATAGAATATAATTAAATATACGAACGTATGATGAGTTGGAAGCAGTGCTCTCCCGCCTGGTCACTGGACAACAGAAGTTAATAGAATATAATTAAATATACGAGCTGGTGCCCGACGATGAGATGGAGGCAGTGTTCTCCCGTCTCGTAACTGGACAACAGAAGTTAATAGAATATAATTAAATATATGAACTGGTGCCCGATGATGAAATGGAGGCAGTGCTCTCACGCCTGGTCTCTGGACAACAAAATGAAATAGAAAACAATTAATTAGGAGCAATATGGAAGGGAATACACCGGCTCATAAAAACAAATAACGTTTATATATAGGCCTTTGATGTTTGGATATATTCGTGCGTAAGCGCGCGCGCGCGCGCGTGTGTGTGTGTGTGCGCGCGTACGTGCGTGTGTGCGCGCGTGCGTGCGTGTGTGTGGAACGAAAGAGAGAGAGATAGCGATAAGAGTAATAGCGAGAATAGCTGTAAACGACCCTCCAAGCACGGGCGCGAAAATAAAGTTACTGCGGACGGCCGCAAGTCAGCCGGTAGAGGTAGGTTTATATCATCATAGCAGGAGTGTATAATAATAGCTATAATAATAATAATAATAATAATAATAATAATAAATAATAATAACGATAATAATAATAATAATAATATATTATTATTCACTCCTGATCACAGTAATCTGTTCATGGGAACTCCTTCTTCTTGAGCTCGGATTGATGTGGCGCTCGTAGATGACCGCATCCAGCGACAACGCACCGTCGCCAGTGGCGACTCAGTAAAGCAATACCGGATCCGCAGCCCTCGCATTTAATTTAATTCACTTAACTTATTAAACATGTAGATTTAATTATATCCCCGCAAACGAGGTTTGAAGGTATATAGGAGTCATCTGACGGTCGGCCGGTCGGTCGGTCAATTGCAAAAAAAATTGTGGCGCGAACTACTTCCATAGTTTTCAACGGATCCCAATGAAACTTCATACACTGGGATCACCATGAAGTTTAGAATTGCGTGACTGATTTTTTGTGTGCGTCGGTCAAGGAGTTGTCATGGAAACCGTTTCTCATCTTTGATTATACCCCCGCCGTTGTAAAAAGTTTATGGTGCGAATTACCTCCACAAGTTTTCAAGGGATTCCAATCAAACTTTATACACTTGATCATCATGAAGTGAAAATGTGCGTGACATATTTTTTTGTGTGCGTCTGTCAAGGCTTCATCTTCAAGGTCCACCCCATGACCTTCCATTTTCCATCCGACAAAGCGGTATTGCGGGGGTATTAATCACTATCAATCATAGTTCTCGTTTTTTTTACACTAACATGTGTCCCATGTGTGGAATGCAGTTGAAAGTGCAATAAGACACATTTTTAATTGTGTCGCATGACCGAATATGTTGTTAGATAGCTGCGGGCATACTCCTACTATTATATGAATTCTAAACCGACATAAAATAAATACTACATGAATGAATATTTAACGATTATATTTCACAAAGCAGTAAAGGTAGATTTCTGAACGTTTCTATGCATACAATTTTTCACACCGCCATTCACTTCGTTCTTTCCATTTGTAAAGCTATGCGTTCTATTTCCACCTGATTAACGCAAATGCTCATATGTTTGCGAATCACATGCCACCCTGCACGCAGTCACGTAGATTTCTATTGTTATCAATTGAAACAATCAAGTAAAAATAATGTATAACAAATATTAATTGCACCACTCATTTCTCTTCTTTCTTTACCTAAAAAAGAAGAAGATAATCTCGTAAAAATCCCACAGGCAGGGCGAATGTTGGCTCTCACATTCCTGCGCTGCGTACCTAAACGTAATAACAATATTGACATCACGGTGTTATTAAAACATACACAGTTTACACAGTTTATGTTTACCAGACTAACCCCCACACACTTACCCACGCAGGCACGCACACACGCGCATACAATCACAGGCAGAGCACGCACGCACACACGCAAACAGACATGACGAAAAGAAAAATCGCATAGATAATATTAATAGAGATATATTAATAGATTAATAGAGATATATTAATATAGATATAGATCTATATTATCTTACTCCTGATATCTTCATTACAATTATAGATGTACCGAGTGTAGACTTACCCGTAGCGCCTATCCCTGTCGGGCATGATATGCGTTTCATTGCAATATACTCATACTGTTCAACTGGGTTTTGAATCAACGGATCATACGAAATGTTGATCAGTGAATACCTGGGCGACGAGCTTGCAATGTGTGAGCGGTGAGCCGTTTTTTTACGCCACATACTGCCGTCAATAATAATTCTGATCAAAATTCACGTCGCTTTTCTTCTTAAGCATAGAGTATTACACAGCCGATACACTAATATGCCCGAGATTTCGCCTCTGGTGGCGCACTTAAAGTTGATTCCAAGAGCACGGATTTTGGTGGTGTTGGCAAGCTAAGCGCCACATGCACATACACATAGCCGGCAAATTAGAGTTCTTTTACGGCAAAATCTTCACAACCTACACAACTCACAAGTAACAGTACTTTTTCAGCTATCCACGTAAACAACTTAATTGCAACATCAGCGCTGGTATATATGGTATCAAGAGCGGATAATACCGTAGGTATTATCCGCTCTTGATGGTATATACTTAAACACAAGAAGTTCCCCTTGCCCGTTCACATGCATCTACACTTGTCGATATCGACTAACAGCGAAGTAGCCGTTGATATTCCCGACGCATCAATATCAACTGAAGTCGGACCACTCGACGCCAACATCACCGATGCATCCCGCCTAACAGCTCACACAAAATTGGGTCTCAGCGCCACCTAGAGGCACGCCTCGTATCAACGCAGATACACGATGTTGAACAAGGGTGTTGCTATCCCCCGGGCGTGGAGGGAGGGTCACGTGATACAGTTGACGTATACTTCAACATAATTACTCATCCGGTAACGCTAACTGCAACACCTCCAACGATAACCATAACACTAAATATATATATATCGGAGCGCTATATATAGGTATTGTGATCCAGAAAAATTAATCTATGGTGTGGGGACAGATATCATGATGCAAAAACCCTAACCCTAACCCTACCCTAACCCTATAACCCTATCCCTAACCCTAACCCTAACCCTGACCCTAATCCTAACACTATCCTAACACTAGTGCTGCCACGTTGCGGTCACCTCCCTCCACGCCCGGGGGATAGCATTACCCGTTGAACAATGCGCGTTTCCAAGAACAAATCTGGCGAATATGCAGTGATATGAGCGGTTATGCGAGCAACGGCGGAGACAGCTGTAGTGGGGCAGAGCAGCTTGATTAACTACTGATTGCGAAATGTACCCTCCAGCCACAGGCACTTGGGACAGAGTTAGTAAAAACTGAAAATAATATGAACGCACATTCACAAATACTACCGTACGGTGTACAGTTCCACTGTTGTGTCACTGTATATCAACTTTCCTTCATAAAAACTAAAGCCGAACGCTCCCGCACTAGCCGCTGCGAGTGTGCTGTGGCGCCATGATAATATATATATAGCAATAGATATATAGATATCTGTATATATATTATCAGGAGTAGATAATAGAAGATTCTTCTATTATCTACTCCTGATATTATCATGGCGCCACAGCACACTCGCAGCGGCGAGTGCGGGAGCGTTCGGCGTTAGTTTTTATGAAGGAAAGTTGATATACAGTGACACAACAGTGGAACTGTAATTGAGAGGTACACCGTACGGTAGTATTTGTGTATGTGCGTTCATATTATTCTCAGTTTTTACTGACTCTGTCCCAAGTGCCTGTGCCTCCAGCCACTTCCCGAATTCCATGGACGAACACGATGCGTTTCAGAAACGTAACAGGAGACAGAAGCAACTGACATATTCGACACAATGTAATACTTCGGAAATTTATGGGGTTTATAGCTGCGTTCACACGTATACACGGCTTAGCTGGTACCGTACTTAGTTGGTGCTAAGTCCGGTTAAAATGCGTTCACACGAGATACACGAGATTCGAGGCTTAGCTAGCGCGGTATAATATAGACTGGTACCCGGTCGACAGTTCCACACGCTACCCTAACGTCGTGCAGCGAACGGGTAGCAGTCTAGGTTCACACGACAATCAATACGCGGCCAGCGTGGTGCCGAATATACGCGGCTTAGTTGGCGCGGAACATGATTCCGCGCTTAGCAAGCCGGAGCATTCGCGGCTAAGCAAGCCGTGGCTAAGCAAGCCGCGTATATTTTAGCGTGTGAACGCAACTTTTCTCCTCGTGTGAACGCAGCTTATGTATAGTAACAAGAGTCCATAATAGACCATTTTCTATTATGGACTCTTGATAGTAACAATATAAATAATATATTAGTTAGGCGCTCTATACTAGTTTAGTCGTTCTAAACATTTCCATGATAGTAGCCGTAAAATAGCAATTACACGATAATAATATGCGGTGACAGCGATTTTTAAAGTTACCATTGCAAATTGTACGTTGTGTGTTTCTGATATAGGTGCTTGTCTAAAATTAATCGCAATGAAATGTTCGATATGCGCGCAAAGTGTTGAGTAGTTCCGGTGCTATTAAGGGCCGTAGGCTGAGCAAATTGCTAAGGAGCAGTGGCGGATCCAGCATTTCAAGGAGGGGTGAGAAACAGGTGGGGGTCTGGGGGTCCTCCCACAGAAAATGTTGAAAATGTAGATCGAAGGAGATGGTATGTGAGGCACTTTTGAGTACATGTACAGCCTTCATTCTGACTACGACAATTCTCTTTTAGTAGAACAATTTATTCTAAATCTAGGGGGCTGCTGCCCCCTTGCACCCCCCCTCCCCCCGCAGGCTACAGCCGTGGTGCTTACAACTAAACACCACCCATTGTCAGACTGAAGCAACTCCCTGCATACAGCTAAGAATCCCGATTTTACAGTAATCATTCTTAAACGCTTACAATTTTTCTATTCATACCCAGACGTGCACTTCCCGATTCCTATACAGCATTTTAGCGCTACATCACCAGCCCGGCTAGCTCAGTCGGTAGAGCACGGGACTCTTAATCCCGGGGTCGTGGGTTCAAGCCCCACGTTGGGCGATATCATTTTGAAATCACGAATCTTTACTATAAACTATACTACTACTATACTATGCTATCCAAACTATATACGAGGAACTTGAAAATGTGAGTAAATTTTCTACGCGTATCTCCCCGACATCGTCATGAATTATATGCTATTTTAATTTCAATTCTCCCGTCTACGGTAAAATCTACTAAAAAATATCTACTCGAAACTCCCCGACGGGGAATTGAACCCGGTCTCCCGCGTCCGCACGGTCAGGCGGGGATACTAACCACTATACTATCGAGGATGTTCTTATCACAAACCTACTGCAAAACGTTTCCATAACTCCTAAATCCTCATAGGTGATCAAATGTCCTATAAAGAACTACTCCGCCACTCCCCGACGGAGCAATGAAGCCGTTTCCCTCGCGCGACAGTCACGGATGCTAACAATCAAACGCTTGTGGATATATCTACGTGCTTGTCTCAAATTCAGCCCAATGAAATGTTCGATGTTCGCACAAAGTGCTGAAAAGTTCCGGTGCTTACAATTAAACATCACCCATTGTCAGACTGAAGCAACTAACTCCCTGCATACAGCTATGAATCCAGATTTTTCAGGAATCATTCTTAAACGCTTACAATTTTTCTATTCATACCAAGACGCGCACTTCCCGATTCCTATACAGCATTTTAGCGCTACATCACCAGCCCGGCTAGCTCAGTCGGTAGAGCACGGGACTCTTAATCCCGGGGTCGTGGGTTCAAGCCCCACGTTGGGCGATATCTTTTTGAAATCACGAAACTTTACTATAAGCTATACTACTACTATACGATAATACGATGCTATCCAAACTATATACTAAGAACTTGAAAATGTGAGTAAATTTTCTACGCGTATCTCCCCGACATCGTCATGAATTATATGCTATTTTAATTTCAATTCTCCCGTCTACGGTAATATCTACTAAAAAATATCTCCTCGTAACTCCCGACGGGAATTGAACCCCGGTCTCCCGCGTGACAGGCGGGGATACTAACCACTATACTATCGAGGATGTTCTTATTACAAATTTACTGCAAAAAGGACGAACATTTGCATAACTCCTAAATGCTCATAGGTGACCGAATCGAATACATTTTGTGGAAGTTTCTCTGTTCGTCTGTTCTCGATTCAAATCTATATGGGCCACTCTAGATATGTCCAAGGATGGCCATTACATGTAACGTTGGATGCTGAATGTCATGGGCACATTGGATTTGACCTCCGAGGTCATGTAACATCGCAAAAGAAAAAAATGATGAAAAAATCATGCCCCTGCAGCAGCGTTAAATCAACGCACCTCTGTAGCAGCGTTAATAAACCGGCCCATGCAGACGGCATTCACTTTGCACTAACTTGCATGACTGTACAATGCGCGTAACATTGAGTTACAATACATCAATACATGCATTATGTTACATGCGCCATGTCATTGTCGTAACAACATTCACCTTGCACCGACTTGACGTGATGCGGCCATGATGCCGAGGCGCGCCGAGGATTGACACTTTGTGTCTTCCAATCACAGCGTACGCCGCACCTCTCCTTTATAATTTCAAAGGTGGGGACCCATTGAGGTAGCGGAATCGCCGATCTCAAGAACTAGGGCATTCTGCTAGGCTAGAACGGTTTCCTACGATAGAGTTTGGCACAAAAACGAAAATAATACGCTGTTTAGTGCACTACGCTACGTCTTTCTGTTGCATTTTCGCATCTCCGTAATCGGAATAAGCCCCGCCTTCTTCGTTGATTGACACTGAATGGGGCGTCAACGACGTGACCAGTTACTGCGTGTAGGTGTTTGGCGAGACTGTTTGCTTTTCGTAAATAATGAAAGGCCCGGCCGATGCATTTTGCATCGAAGTGGAAAAATTCTGAATTTTTACCCGCTTTCGGAAGTGAACGGGTGCGTCATTCATTGAACATTGAAGTTTTTCTTAAAATTAACGAATTCCGAAAATCCCTGACCGCACTACTCGATTGTTTTAGCCAATGAACGTAGCTGTGTGACGTCTTGCCCGCGCGCTTTATGCTTGGCTTAGCGGGCCTCGAAATGGATATCGGAAGCAGGCACCTTCGCAACACGCCTGTTTGTTACATATAGCTTTGTGACATCAGAATGGGCGGTGTCGGGAGTTCTGCGATGATAACCTCCTAATTTCTCCGAATTTCTTAAGGTGCATGGAACATTTTACAATTTAGTGGTGTCAGTTAGTCACGGGATATGTCACAGTAAGTACTAACCGTAAATGTTTCACATACGTTCACCTATTTTGCACACAGGCGGTGGATCATTGTGAAAAATTGTGTGAATATTATTTTTATTGAGACGTTCCAAGTGCCTGTGCTTTCAACAGTCTTCTACGTCAATGCACGTGCATCAAGAGCGACAAACTCAACACAATTTCATCTCTGTTATTTTTTACGCCTGAATGCGTGATTGATCAAGACAACATTTGACAACATTACGACAACATTGAGGGAGACATTTTCTTTGGGTTTCCGAAAAACACAATTCCACTTGACAATTTCATGGGCCATTTCAATTGGAAGCTCTGCATAATGGACCCCTAACAAGACCTTTGACTGACTAGTAAAAAAATTGAAGGGTGTGTATATTGCTGTTATTTAGCCGCCAATAGTTCTTATTTAGAACAAAGTCTTCATTGTTATCTTCTGAAACTACAGACCATCCGCTGACCGCTGTGGAGACGTGCACCGGGCCTCAATTTGGCGCACGTCTCCACTGCGGACAGCGCTTCATACTTGAACATCCTGCGGTCGCGCGTGCCGCGTATCCCGCGCAACTGCATGCCGCGTCTCATCCAGCGCGCAGCGCTCAGGACTCCACAGCAAAGCTGTGCACGCAAATATTGTATCATGTGTCTCTGCGTACAGAGTGTGCAAGACTATAGCACTATAGACTATAGAGTGTGATAAATAGATAGATAGGATCGCTTTCCCACACCATTAGATTAATGGCGGGCCATCAGGCCTATAAGTGCCTCTTGAGAACCACTGAGGAAAACATAATGAAAGTGCGTTTTTCGTCAACGTTTTTCTTGGTTGTCCACCGGGACAATGTCTGCAGACTGCGTTAGGTTGTCCGGCACAAATTGCTGGTTGTCTTCGGACACGCCGACAACGCTGTATTTCGAGCACTGCTATAAATAGATGCATAGCATACATACACACACAAGTCACGCACGCCGCACGCACGCACGACGCCACAGCACGCACGCACGCACGCCACGCACCCCGCACACACACAACACACATACAGACATACATACAGTACATACA
>NW_014577352.1:0-438 GCF_000485595.1 Priapulus caudatus
TTGGAAGTGTCTTGGGTGTCTAGAGCATGTCTTGGATGGTGAGGGAGGGTGAGTCAGCTTGGAAGGGTCTTTGGTATCTAGAGGATATCCTAGGTGGTGCGCGTGGGGGGAGGGGCTTTGGTATCTAGAAGGTGTTTCAAGTGGTGCGGGGAGGGTGAGCTAAGTGGGAAGTGTCTTGGGTGGTGAGGGAGGGAGTAAGCTTGAAAGTGTCTTTGGTATCTAAACAGTGTCCTAGTTGGTGCGGGAGGGTGAGTTAGGTGGGAAGGGACGGTACATTAGGCAGGTAGCTACGACTCAGGCGATGACAACCTAACTCACCCTCCCGCACCACCAGGTACGTCATCGCCTGAGTCGTAGCTACCTGCCTAATGTACCGTCCCTTCCCACCTAACTCACCCTCCCGCACCACCAGGTAGGGAAGGGACGGTACATTAGGCA
>NW_014577352.1:2313-2720 GCF_000485595.1 Priapulus caudatus
GCACCACCTAACACACCCTCCCGCACCACCTAACACACCCTCCCGCACCACCTAACACACCCTCCCGCACCACCTAACACACCCTCCCGCACCACCTAACTCACCCTCCCGCACCACCTAACTCACCCTCCCGCACCACCTAACTCACCCTCCCGCACCACCTAACTCACCCTCCCGCACCACCAAACACACCCTCCCGCACCACCTAACACACCCTCCCGCACCACCTAACTCACCCTCCCGCACCACCTAACACACCCTCCCGCACCACCTAACTCACCCTCCCGCACCACCAAACACACCCTCCCGCACCACCTAACACACCCTCCCGCACCACCAAACACACCCTCCCGCACCACCTAACACACCCTCCCGCACCACCTAACTCACCCTCCCGCACCACCTAA
>NW_014577352.1:3520-9054 GCF_000485595.1 Priapulus caudatus
CACCCTCCCGCACCACCTAACTCACCCTCCCGCACCACCTAACACACCCTCCCGCACCACACAAGACACCCTCTCGCAACACCAAAGACACTTTCAATCTAATGCACCCTCCCGCACCACCCAAGACATTGCTCTAGACACCCAAGACACTCTCAATCTAATACACCCTCCCTCACCTCATTTCACCTCGTATTACCGTCTATTAGATACAGCCTCACGTTTTGGAACACTTTGAACATTGTACAAGGCCATTGTTTTGCTTGATTAGGATTGTGTTACTGCAAGATTCGTGCTGTGTTCGATTGCCTAGCCGTGGTGTTTTTTCCCTTCTGGCATCATGAAAATCTTTATGTTTGTAAATCTTTGATTTCCTTGCCGACAATCCACGGATCGTCACGGATTGTTTCCCTCTTCCTCGCGTGTGTGCGTGACGCGCTCTTCGTTCGTTACAGGATCCTGAACTAGTGAGGAACATCTGTCTTTGGGTGAAGGATGCGGTGAAGATTCCATGTTTCGCTAAAATGACACCCAATGTTACGGATATCGCCGTCATCGCTACGGCCGCCAAGGAAGGTACGGGGATTGCGATGCAAACCAACAGAGCAATATGTGCAATTTGCACAAGACACGACACATTCAGCGCGAATATATGCGCGAAATAATAATCCCCGAGTTTTGAATTAATAGAGATATTTTGATTTCACAGTTGCCCAGTCAATCTACTTAAAAGCATTCAGTGCTTCAATGGACAATGGGAGAGGGGGCAACTAATCAAAATGCTGCCCATTTTGATTTGTTTATTCGTTGCACGGCTGACATTTTCAGTCGGTGCTGCAAGTTTCTCGTTTAGCTATACTTCTGTCTGCTCCTGTTTAGACTGCAATTTCTTCTATCTACCGAGCACTGCAGAGTTGCAGAGAATTTGTAATCTTTTTTTGTAATCGATCCGATCTAAACGATATCCTCGCCACGTAAACGGCCGAATTTAGGTCAGAAAAACACGCACAACAATCTCACGGCAGGCACAGACCCACCCCCCCCCCCGCAACCTTGACCCACTTCGCGCGGGTGGAAAAAGTCCTTGGGATCCCGGGGGCGGGCAAAAAAAAATCTACGACGTAAGGCACGAAAAAATAGCCGCCGCGACGTCGTCTGCACTGTTGTTTCGGCAATTAACACTGTGCCACGGCTGATAAGGATGCTCTGTTGTTTTAGGCAGGGTGGACGGCGTGTCGAGGCTGATGGGAATGCTCTGTTGTTTCAGTCAAGGCAGACGGCGTGAAGGGGGGCTGATGGGGATGCTCTGTTGTTTCAGGCAAGGCGGACGGCGTGTCGGGAGGCTGATGGGGATGCTCTGTTGTTACAGGCATGGCAGACGGCGTGTCAGGGGCTGATGGGGATGCTCTGTTGTTTCAGGCAAGGCGGACAGCATGACGGCGATCAACACGGTGTCGGGGCTGATAGGGATGCTCTGTTGTTTTAGGCAAGGCGGACGGCGTGACGGCGATCAACGGGGTGTCGGGGCTGATGGGACTGCGATGCGACGCGTCGCCGTGGCCCGCGGTCGGCGGAGAGCAACGCACGACGTACGGCGGGGTCTCGGGCAACGCGATCCGCCCCATCGCTCTGCGGGACGTCTCCTCCATCGCGAAGGCTCTCCCCGGATTCCCGATCCTCGCCACGGGAGGGATCGACTCCGCCGAGGCCGGGCTCCAGTTCCTGCACGCCGGCGCCACCTTGCTGCAGGTAGGTGCGGTGTAGCGTAGGGAGAGTGCGGTGGCGCCACCTTGCTGCAGGTAGGTGCGGTGTAGCGTAGGGAGAGTAGTGGCGCCACCTTGCTGCAGGTAGGTGCGGTGTAGCGTAGGGAGAGTAGTAGCGCCACCTTGCTGCAGGTAGGTGCGGTGTAGCGTAGGGAGAGTGCGGTGGCGCCACCTTGCTGCAGGTAGGTGCGGTGTAGCGTAGGGAGAGTAGTAGCGCCACCTTGCTGCAGGTAGGTGCGGTGTAGCGTAGGGAGAGTGCGGTGGCGCCACCTTGCTGCAGGTAGGTGCGGTGTAGCGTAGGGAGAGTGCGGTGGCGCCACCTTGCTGCAGGTAAGTGCGGTGAAGCGTAGGGAGAGAGTAGTAGCGCAATCTTGCTGCAGGTAGGTGCGGTGAAGCGTAGGGAGAGAGTAGTAGCGCAATCTTGCTGCAGGTAGGTGCGGTGTAGCGTAGGGAGAGTGTAGTAGCGCAACCTTGCTGCAGGTAGGTGCGGTGTAGCGTAGGGAGAGTGTAGTAGCGCAACCTTGCTGCAGGTAGGTGCGGTGTAGCGTAGGGAGAGTGTAGTGGTGCAATCTTGCTGCAGGTAGGTGCGGTGTAGTGTAGGGAGAGTGTAGTGGTGCAATCTTGCTGCAGGTAGGTGCGGTGTAGTGTAGGGAGAGTGTAGTGGTGCAATCTTGCTGCAGGTAGGTGCGGTGTAGCGTAGGGAGAGTGTAGTAGCGCAACCTTGCTGCAGGTAGGTGCGGTGTAGCGTAGGGAGAGTGTAGTAGCGCAACCTTGCTGCAGGTAGGTGCGGTGTAGCGTAGGGAGAGTGTAGTAGCGCAATCTTGCTGCAGGTAGGTGCGGTGTAGCGTAGGGAGAGTGTAGTAGCGCCACCTTGCTGCAGGTAGGTGCGGTGTAGTGTAGGGAGAGTGTAGTAGCGCAATCTTGCTGCAGGTAGGTGCGGTGAAGCGTAGGGAGAGTGTAGTAGCGCCACCTTGCTGCAGGTAGGTGCGGTGTAGTGTAGGGAGAGTGCGGTTGCGCCACCTTGCTGCAGGTAGGTGTGCGGAGACCAGGGAAAATAATTTTTTCTCAATGGTTCTTTTCTAGGTGTCCAAAATTTTCGGGGGCTACTTTTGACATTTCGAGGGCTACTTTTTAATAGTCAAATTTATGTAATTATTGGCTTCACAGTGCCTTGTGGTTCTCGCATTTCCGCTGGAACAATCAGAAATTTTACGGGGGCGACTCTTTCATAATATGCACGAAAAAATCGCCCTCGTCATCAAAATTTTGGGGGCGATTTCGAACCTAACGAGGGCGCCACTTTGCTGCAGGTAGGTGCGGTGTAGTGTAGGGAGAGCGTGGTGGCGCCACCTTGCCACAAGTATGTACGGTGGTGCCACCTTGCTGCAGATAGGTGTGCTGTAATGTGTAGAGATTTCGTGCCTGCACATGAGTGGTTTTTCCATTGTATGGTATTGCTTGTTTGTGCGCGTGTGTGTGCGTGCCTGCGTGCGTCCGTGTGTGCAAGGCTTTACGTAAACGTGTACGTATATGCGTGTGTGCCGGGAGCATGCGTATCTGCTTGCATGCATCTTTGTGTGTGCAGAGGTGAAGGTGGTCTATTTATGTATCTCCTGTCTATGTCATTGGGAACAATAGATCTAGATACAAACATTGATTAAAAAAACCAAACAAAGTGCAGTTGATGTTTCCATAGTGAGATATTTTATCGATATGACGGCTAGAATCATTAAGCATGTAGTTCCTATGCTTCGATGCACTCTCCCATGCCATTCTGGCATCGCCCCGCCAGTAGCGAACGTTTAGACCTTTTCTCCAGCTAGCTCCACTTCTGTCGCCACACCGAAACACAAATCTCACAAATTTGAGGTTATTGAGGTCTTGTATGCGGAGAATCCCGTGCGAAATTGACTCGTATTATGATCGCATCGTGCGCGACGTGACACGCTGCCTGATTTTGTGAAGGATGATCGAGACGGTCGGGACTTTTTGAAACCGGAATTTTTCACGCATGGGTTGTTGCCGTAGTAAATGCAGTATCGTTTCACTCTGACATTCAGAATGACGACGATCAGCGACGCAATGTCCGCGTTTTTTCTTGCTCTCGCTGTGAAAACGTTTGTTAACGTCGGTCGTATTTCGTGGTCACGTGGGTCACACAGTATTACGCAGCTCGTTTGCGGGGCATGCGAATAAAGCGTCCGGATATATAATTATATATATATAATATCAGGGGTTAATAATGACAAATTCTTCATTATTATATGAAATTATTATTATTATTGTATACCCCGCGACGAAGTCGGCGAGGATACTATGGTTTCATGTCTGTCCAGCCACCGCCGCCGCCGCCGCCGCCGCCGCCGCCGCAGACACTTTCCTTTCCGCTCTATAACTCGACCCCTAATTGACCTAGCGTGACCAAACATAGTCTACTTACACATCTTGGGGAGAAGGTGCGCAACGTACCAAAACCAGGTCACTACGACCTTTATTTGACCTTTACCTTGACCTTGATCATATTTCCCTTCCAGTGCGTGCGTGTGTGTGTATGTATGTATATGTATGTGTGCGTATTTATTACTCGAAGTCGTAGCTGATCGATAAGGTTCGCTGTTTGACGCTATAGCAGATAATTGAGGTGTAGGAATAATTAGCGAAGTGTCTTCAAACGGCTAGCGATGGCCACACTGACAGATTTGTGCTTGTTTACTGATAGCGTGTATAGCGTGTGTACACGCGCGTTAGCCCGCCTGCGTTTACTCAACCGCGTGTAGGGAAGTGCGCTACATGCCATTCCCCCTGCTGTGTTTGCTGTAATCTAGTGATTTAGGTATACAGAGAGACCGCATGGATAATATATTATATCTATATATTATATATATATATATATATATATATATATATATATATATATATATATATATATATATATAAGTGATGACGATGATGCCATGTGTCACTCTCACACGTTTCATACCGCACTGCCAAAATTACACGTTTTTATAGCATGCACGCGCTCGTCGGCAGTGTCATGATCATAGCGCCCGCCCGCAACCTCACTTCTAAAGTCATGACAGTTTAGACTTCTAATATTTCTGATGACGGGTGAATTCGGGCTTCTACGCGTCGGGCGAGATGCTGCCCAGCAGAGGTCGCTAACAGTCTGCACATGTTAGGGTGATGACCGTCCCACGGCTGCATATAAAACAGTAGCTATCATTACAACTATAGTTTTCGGTTTTTAATAAACATTTATATCAGTCCGTAGCGATCGTAGCTTCAAATGCTCATATTCTCTTGTATAGACTGACAGTTTATTTGTGAGTAATATATACATGTTGATTTTTCCTCGCTCGTGCATGTGATACGGTGTATCTCTCATTCTCTCTGTTTCTCTCTCCCCCATATATAGTTTCTTAACGCTTCTCTCTCTCTCTCTCTCTCTCTCTCTCTCTCTCTCTCTCTCTCTCTCTCTCTCTCTCTCTCTCTCATACACACACACTCACACACATTCTCTCTGTCTGTCTTTCTCTCTCATTCTCTCTGTTTCTCTCTCCCCTTCGTTGATGTTCGGCGCACTATCTGCGCTGCGTACGTGCGTGCGCCATTTATCCCGGAGATCACGAAACCCTTTATAAACACGACAGATGCCATTATATCCTCGCCACCGCGGAATGTTCCCCGCCGAACAGACACACACTCATGCATATAGACCACACGAAGTAAAACACACGACATATATATAGAATAAAATAGTATAGTATACAATTA
>NW_014577352.1:9079-31662 GCF_000485595.1 Priapulus caudatus
GGCAGGAAGACTCCGGTGCGTGCTAGCGGCAGGAAGACTCCGGTGCGTGCTAGCCAGTCCATCGGCACCATGCCTGCCTGCGCCGCCTTCATCGCCTGCTCGGCCATGCCAGACTGGAACCCGCTGCTTGCCGCCAACATCGGGAAGTGGTGCGGGCCGTACGCGGCGTACGCATACCCCGGGTGACCGGCGAACACTGGCATCGCCGCCGCCGCCATTGCCGCCGGTTGTAGGTTGAGCAGGCCGGGCCGCGGTACGATGCCGTGAAGTCCCGCGGTGGGAAGCGGCGGAGAGCTCCCAGCGTCCGATAACGCAGGACTTGACCTGACGGAAGGCGGTGAGCGCGGCGGCGGCGGCTGCGGCGGTGATGATGATGATGACGGAGCCCGGCGGACCCGCGGCGTGTCCTTGCCTAGCAGGGCGTCTATGCTGAACGACTTCGAGTCCATTGTCATCGTGCGTAGGTGAGTGAGTGAGGGAGTGAGTGAGTGAGTGAGTGAGTGAGTGAGTGAGTGAGTGAGTGGGTGAGTGAATGAGTGAGTGAGTGAGTGAGTGAGTGAGTGAGTGAGTGAGTGAGTGAGTGGGTGAGTGAGTGTGTGAGTGAGTGTGTGTGCGCGCGTGTGTTCGTGTATTTGTATGTGTGTGCGCGCGTGCGTGCGCGTACGTGTGTTCGTGTATTTGTATGTGTGCGCGCGCGTGCGTGCGCGTGTGTGTGTGCGTGCGCGCGTGTGTGTATGTGCAATGATACGGTGACAGACGAGCAGCGGAAGCTTGGAACGAGCGCGAGCGTTTGCCTTTCCGAGAGGGCGAGCGCCGGACACGTGTATATACGATTCCGTTCGCTAGGCAGGCGAGAGAGCGAGGCGGTCGACAGGACTCCTTGGCAGAGGAGAGGCACGCGTCTGCGTGAATGTCGGCGACGTGTGTACGGATCGGCTGCTCCGACACGAGCACTATTTAATCGCCGTATCAAAGGCCACTCTCGCTGCTGCGCGCTGATTGGCTGGTACGCGGTGCGATGGATGGCGCAATATTAGCAGAAGCGTTGCAGACGGTAACTGTAACATTGGTGAGTACGGTAAGTGTTCAGCGGAGAGGGGGGTTCTATTGCATCTCTCTGCTTCTCCTTTCTCTCTCTCTCTCTCCCTCTCTTTTCTTTCTCTAATATTCGCTCTTACTCCCTCTCTCTTATTTCGCTTGCTTTCTATCTGTCGCTTTTCTTTTTCTGACATTCTCTCTCACTCGATCTCTCTTATTTCTCTTACTATATTATATCTCTAATACCAAAACCAGGTCACTACGACCTTTATTTGACCTTTACCTTGACCTTGATCATATTTCCCTTCCACTCTATAACTCGGCCCCTAATTGACCTAGCGCTACCAAACTTGGTATACTTACACATCTTGGGGAGAAGGTGCGTCGCGTACCAAAACCAGGACACTGCAACCTTTATTTGACATTAACCTTGACCTTAACCTTCATCATATCTTCCTTCCACTCTATAACTCGGCCCTTAATTGACCTAGCACGAGCAAACTTTGTATACTTACACATCTTGGGAAGAAGGTGTGTCGCGTACCAAAACCCCTAAGGCAACCAATTTTAACATACTTGCACATCTCAGGCAGATGAGTTGTGTAACAAACCTTTGTCTTTGTGACTTATTTAACTTTACCTACGTTCTACGTCCTTACAGAGATATTTCATTCATACTAGATTACGGGGGATACATGTAGTTGGCTACAACTGCCCTTTCTAGTTATAAATAGGTCATTCTAACCCCTGATAATATATGCACATATATATACATATATATACATATATATCAGAAGTAGATAATAGGGAAGGAGTGTGACTTCAATAAACAAGGGAAATTCGTTATTTACTAGCCTTAGAATACCTATGATTTACTACGCCGAAATCGTTTCCTCGTATACACCCGCAATCCGGAGATACAGACTAAAACGTACGACACGATTATCCATTCTGTTGCCAGCAAACTCAATGTGTAAACCGCCTAAATCGAAACAAAAGGCAGCTTCTAACGACTCGTGCGCTCTCTTGCTCCCTCGGCGATGCAGTGTGGCTCGCGGGGAGATTGGACATCGACGCAACACTCGGCGAGCTAATCTGTGACCTATTTACAGCTGGTATGCCCCCCACGCACGCACGCCCACCGCAATCAGCAGCAGCTCCAGCTCCACCACTTGTAGCTATCTGTGATTGACAGCTTTCGCCGAGATTAACTGTAAAGACGGATGTAAAGAGCGGATGCAAAGTGTTAGATTGCAGGGTTTGCCACACAGGCACTTGAAGCGTTTCAATAAAATATAATGCTAACTAAATACGAAATCTATTTACTACGAAATTCTTAATGTTTCTATACTTTTTTTCACCTATTATTGCCGACAGTTTCCTGTAAATTCCGTCCAAATCCTGCGTCCAACCATACGCTGCCGGCACCATTGCTTTCGCGGCGCGACTGTTGCACGCTTACACTAATATATATAGTGCCAAGTGCCAACGCTTCAAGTGCCTGTGGATATGATAAGCAGAGATGTTGACAAGGAGACGAAGGCCGCTAGTTTCGAGTATTTCTAGATAAGTGGCAACGCCTGGTGTAAGAAATAAGTTGTAAACGTGTGAAGTTTCAGGCGCAATACGACAGAGTGGTGACGTCTGGCGGTGTCAAATAAGGTTATTAGAGGTATTTTAGTCAGGTGGCGCCCCTAGCATGACGTCACCATGCGCGCCATTTATAAGAGGGCGCGCGTATCAAAAAGGGGCAGTTCTGACTTTTTGTGCTAACGTGTGCGCGTGTGCGAGTATTTTCAGTAGTGACGAGATGCGTGTAGTGTTTTAGAAGTGCCAACCTACCGGTTCTACGCACGGTTTTAGTGTGTGTGCGTATAACGCTTTAGTGTGTGAATACGTAATGAGGCGCTTATGTATACGTGAAACCAGCCTCTAGTGTGCGAATAGAGTCGTCGACCAGTTCATAGATGGTCTGCGAGCGGATGCAATCAAGAGAACACTCATTCGCAGTCAACCAGCTACATTGGCGGGAGCAGTGAAAGTAGCAGTGGGAGAAGCAGTAACAGATCAGGAGGTAAAGCTACGGAGTACACGACATGAAGATGAAGCAATGGAGGTGGACAGTGTAGAAATGACGCCAGTAATACAGAAGCAAATTCAGGAGTTCAGAGGGATAGTGTCAGACATCATGGCACTAGATACAACACGCGCGACGCCAGCGCCATGCGTGTATAATCAGCAACCAGCACCTAGGAACACAAGTACAGCGGCGATTCCGCAGCAACAGCGTGCAGTAATAGGGGAAACTAACTAAATATAACTTTAGACGGACACCTGCGCAATGGTCGCAGCAGCCTCCACAGACCACCTTCAGCGGATCTGCAGCATGGCAAGGTCCATGGAGTACTTGGTATCCGACACGTCCGCGACAGCGGGACACGCGTGCGCCACCTAGCGGTGTGCAGTATAAATGGACGGCGGATAACAAGCCTATCTGCGCAGTATGCGGTCGCATAGGACACAGATGGAGGCAATGCAGAATCATGGGTCAACAGGGAAACGCCCGCACTCGATTTTAGGTGAGACGGAAAACCGAGCGAACGTCAAACAGCGGTCTCCAGCGACGGGACGGAGGAAACGGGAGGTATTTAACACCGGAGATGCACAGAGGGCAACACCTGTATGCTCGCTACGCATAAGGGGAGTATTAACAGATTGCTTGATCGACTCTGGAGGACAGACTACGCTCATAAGTGAACAGCTCTGGAAAAGGTTACCGTCACATGTGCAACAGGCAAGTGCGCTGTCAACAACAAACAAACAGACACTGACGTCGGTTACAGGGACATCCACTGGTAACAGTAGGCGAAGCGACAATTCCACTTGTCATTAGACGTTACCGTACGAAGTTCCGATTTCAAATAGCCTCGCACCTGCGTAAAGCAGCCATATTGGGCTATGATTTCATGAAGGCAGTAGGAATGAAGATCGACTGTCGACGAGGTATACTGTCAGTCGGAAGATCAGTAGTCGCACTAAAGACAGCTTCTACCGAACAAAGGGAAGACGAACACGTTTAACTTGTCTTGCTCAAGAACAAAGTACAGAATCCGGCGCGCACAGTCGTTATCTGCGAAGGCAAGGTGAGGAAAACCGTACCGGTCAATACAACGGTACTTATCACGGGAACAGAGGTGTTACCTGCACTGCGAGATCAGCCAGGTATATTTCCTGTGGAGACATTGGATACAGTCAACAAGGATCATTGTATTAAATTCCCTGCATCCATGATAGAGCAAGATTCTCGCCCTATTACCTACTGTATGGAAGAGAACCCACATTACCGTTGGACACATTGTTACGTACAAGGAGGAGGACATATGACGAAGACCCCATTGCACAGACATCAGAGGGATTACACTAAGCTTATGCACATGTCACAGATAGAACACGGCTGGCACGTCTTAAGAATAAATATCATTATGACAAGCGAGCTAGGCAGCTCAATTTTGAAGTTGGTGACCCCGTCTACTATCACGATCCTGTACTCAAACCCAATACCATTCGCAAGCTAGCTTCGCCTTGGCACCCTTACTACGTCGTGGTAAAGGTGTTAAGTCCAAAGAAGTATCTCCTACAACACGAGATCACGAAGCGAGAAGTGATCTCACATGTTGAGAACATCCGAGCAGCACACCCACAGGCTCGGTGGGATTGTAATAAGCCAGTACAACAAGAAGATGTGCCAAAGGGAGCACGTCGCCAGCTTCATAGGGCAGCGACATTGGCATATCCACCCGACGAGGAGGGTAGTAACGATGATGAGTTTGATGAGGAGGACGAGCTCCCTCTAAGTCATTTCATCACAACGCCCAAGGCACATGCTTCAGCGGATTCTACGGAACACCCGCAGCCGGCAATGTCGCGTGCAGTCGATCCAACTGCAGAGGATCCATTTGCAAGTGACATTGAGGCTCAGGAGTCTAACCCCACTCAGCAAGTTGGCGACAGTGGTGATGACAGTCATCTATACCCCGTCGGAATTGGAGAGATCCGTAAGTCCTGATATGGAACCAGCCTCAGAAGAGGATACCGGTAGTAACCAGTCGTTCAAAAGACGGAAGGTGAGCGACGAGGCAAGTGAATTGAACGTTCCAATATAGCCTATGAAATGGGCACGTTTAGCAGAGGAGGAAGACCTCGCATGCGGCCTAAATGATACGACAGCAGAGATTGCCGTCATAACGACCGCTCCAACAAGGGCACATCTGATGGTGCCTGCGGTCAGATTACAGGAGCCTGTCGAAGCGGGAGGCGATGAAAGCCTGATCACGCAGGAAATTAAGATGGATTTTGGTAAAGCTATAGACGCCAATAGCTATTTGGAATCCAGGAGCCGACATCTCGAACGGGAGTACCGAAATATTACTTCCTCATCAGGAGATGTTCAACGGTTCACGCAAGACAAACATGATAAGAGAGCGGAGATGCCAAGAATCCATGTCGATACTGTAGCTACAGTTCCGGAAAGTGCACATTCCGTTGAGCAAGTAGCCATAGTGCAGGAGCCACGCGTAACGGTGGTATCGCAAGGAGCTGGGAATAGAACTCTTGCTGGTCGAGTTAAGAGCTATTTCATTAAGGTGTGGCCTACACACTCATAGGTTTTTCTTATTCCTCTTGCAGATTTGGTCTGTGCGTTCGCACAGTCCTGTCCGATATGGCAGCCACACAGGGGGCTGTGTTCGTACTGAAGCGGACTATGGCCATTACCCAATCAACATGGGCTTTGGCATTTACCCTTGAGATCCAGCCAATCACAGACTACATGAACGGAATTGACAGGCAAATTCGATATTTGCTCAAGGAGAGACTCAGTAGTCATAATACGACCGACCCGAGTCTGAGACGTTTTCAGAACGTCCATGAATTTGTTGATTCGCATGCCACTTCAACCTTTGGTTTGAAGCATAGGCGTTTAGTTAATAGATTAGAGGGCTTCACGAGTATGTTCGTCAAGCAATGCTCTAAGCGCTCTCTTCTACCATTCATGGGGAAAATTCAGAAGTTTTTATACGGAACAGCGGATGAGGAGGATATCGCACGATTGGACTTGAGACTGTCCCAGTTTCAATTGTCGCAGGATGCTTTCCAGCACGCATTGGAGGATAGTTTAACTGTTTTCAATATCACCCACACCCAGGTGCAGCTCAATAGAGCCACCATAAATGATCTGATTGATGGTACAGATGACGCAAATTCTTAAATAGGGTTAGTCACCGGCTTGACCGGTTAGCTGCATCTACGGATGATAAATTATCCATGCTTAGTCGGCTTCAGTCTACCACTGATGCATTAATGATGGCACTCCATGATGTTACGAATGTCATTACAGGTTTAGAACAGGCACTTAGTGATCTTTTAGCGGGTAAATTAGCGATATCCTTGATATCGCCGGCGCAACTTCGGACATTACTGCGTGCCATTAAGGACACGCTTCCGGACTATCTCGCCCTGCCGAGGGATATTGAGGAGGGCATCCTTTATTACTATGACCTGTTGGAAACAGTGGTCGTACCCACGGTCACGTCTTTTCACGTTTTGACGTTTTTGCCTTTGAAGCACGTTGGTCAGATATTTGACGTTTACCAGGTTATACCTACACTGGTTTTTATTCCGAATTCTACTGCTTACGTTTACTATGATATCAGTTCACGGTACGTGGCTTTTGCACAGAATAGGGCACGTTATTTTTATCCGAAGGCAGACCGAATATGAAAGTGTCTGGACGACAACCAAGACATTTGCCAGTCCGCTTCGGAAATCTACTATGTAGCCGGTTCTTCTGACTGCGTAGTATCACTTTTTCTTAATCAAGAGGAGCACATCCAGCAGCGTTGTCCGCGACGTCTCAACATTGCTCGGCAACAAAAACATCATGTGGCGTATGTTACTAACGGCCATTGGCTAATATCGCCAATCAAACCATTTCTTCTGACTGTTTCGTGTCAATCTGGGCATGACACACCTCCGGTGAATACCGACATTCACATTATTTCGCAGCAGGTCGTCACCCTGGCTTCTGGGTGTTCGGCCCATTCACCCTCGTTCACCCTTGCCAACCTTTTATCATCACGATTCTCGTGTTAATATTACTGGTTATATACAGCAAATGTTGCCGCCACAGTTGCCAGTGCCTACCATTTGGCGTGATTTGGCCACCTTAGCGGTTCATCGAGGAAACGCTACGGATCTGCTGCCTGCTTCAATTATACCCCCGAAACTATACGCTAATAAAGCGTTTGATATCCCGTATGAGCAATTAAAGGATTTCATTGCTAGCAGTCGTCGAATCTTGAGTGCAGGTGAAGCATTTCCATTGTTGGGTGCTTCAAGTGGTTTTTCGGGTGTACAGTGGCAACAGTTCGCCATTTATGCATTACTCGCCATCAGTTGCGCAGCTTTCTTTTGGTTTTATTGTAAGAAACCTAATCTAGCCCCAGGCTGTTGCTATCAACGTCACGTCGTTTCACACCCGCCCCCGTACTTGTCTCAACACGACCTGCGGCCTCGCCCACCCTTATGCGGGACGCCGTTGTAGGGTTAGGCATACGTTACAGCATAAAAAGACGCAAAAGTGAGAGTAATTGCAGCGATATCAAAATGTTCACTGCCAAATGTGTTGAAGTTCTGACTTGTATGGTGATCGAACTTTATCGTTACTTAATTGTTTTGTAGAGTATAAATATAGTTATAATGATTCAGTAAAGTTGAAAATATAGTTTAGATCGGCCAGGAGTCCGAAATCACGATGGGGCATCGTGTTATGAAAAGGGGGAAGATAAATGTAACATGTGATGTACAGATGTTTAAATAGAGTACTTAGTCAGTGGAGCTAGACTAGGGGTTGTTTTAGTGATAGTCTATCTAGACACAGCGTCGCGCATCTTGTTGCGGCTACATTGATGTATTAGGGAGAATTGTAAACGTGTTTAGGTCGGGAGTTTCTAGGGTGACTGTGAAATGGGTGGTGAGAAGAGCGGGTGTAGACATGTGGTATTATGGCGGAGTTTTGGAGAGAGAAGAGAGATGTGGGGTCGGGGGTCTGGTGGTGATCGCGAGAGGAAGCACACGCGCTCTCGCACGTGTGCGCGTTGCGTTGTCTTTGTGCAAGATGGACACACTGTGTGCAAGCAATTATTAAAGTTTATTCCGGTTACCACACATGTTTTGGATTCCTTCTATATCATTTCTACATCTAACTCCTAAATATACGTTACACCAGCTTCGACTCTCCATGGTTTTGCTCTGCGCGTGATTCTTCAAGTAGCTTTTTAGCTAGCGCGAGAAAGAATCTTCGGGTTACGAGAAAACATCGCAAGGAACAACAACAAGATTTATAACACAACATCACTATACAAGACTAACTATACTATACTCTAACGCTTACACGCCATTTCACAGGTCGCAGGCAGCAGGCAGGTCCTCAGTCAGTGATGTCCAGCGGCGACGGTAGCGTGGTGACGAGAGCAGGTGAGAGCAGTGCGGTGCTGACAGCGTCGTGAACTGTTTCCGTCTTTCTGTCCAAATCGGTCGGTATTTATGCTTCTGGAGGTATGCGTGGCCCGAGCGTGGGTCAAGGCCTTGTTGACGGTGGTGGTGCAAGACGTGTCATCATCTCCAACATTTTTATGAGTGACTGAAGGTAAGAAGCTGTGGACGCTTCTTGAATCTGGTGTGGGAATCGCGGCAGTTCGATTCATGTTCTCATAGTTCACATAGTTCACATTTGTCGGCTGCGTTCGTTCGGAGGCGTTTGTTCTTTATCAGCATGCGACATCAAGGTGTGATGTGTTTTCCCTCGGCCTTGTGTAGGTGCTAAAGTGTCACTCTGCCGTCGTGGGGGATAACTTTTACTCGTGTTCCAGTGACTCAGTTTCTTGGGATGGCTGGGTGGCGTCCTTCGCTTGTTGCCTTGACTGCAAGTCAATTGTCGACTAAAATAACCTATGACGTGATCTGCTTAAGTTAAACGACCCGTTTCGCTAGGTTTTATACTAGGTTAAATAATTCGATATCTACGTCATTACAATTGCGTCCTGTCCTCCAGTAGGTGACTTTGGAGATAAAACGTGTGTGTGTGTGTTTGTGTTCATATATAGAAGTTCTTGCTGCATCAACAGCTGTTGTTTGGCTTGACAAGTATAGGTGCCGATTCCCTACCACACCCATCAGTCCTGCAAAACCTGCGTAGTAATTGGTGAGAACAGTTTTAAGTCTGTAATTTGTTTTGGGTCTCTCGCGTAGTCTTGCTCTCGCTCTCACACACACTCTCTCTCACTCACACTCACTCACACGGTTTTACAAGTTTTTCGCGATCCGGTTGTTGGAATTCCATTGAGCATAACACACACACGCACACGCACACGCACAAACAGACAAACACGCACAGCCTGCCTGCCCGCCTGCCTGCCTGCCTGCCCAACACTGCAGGTGCACACATCCACAGCTTATTAATTAGTGTTTAAACAAAGGATTACGACACTCGCTCCGGCTTATTTGCCAATAAGGGCCGCGCTCAACTAATTGATACGTTGAGTAAACTAATAGTAGTGAGATACCGAGGCGTGCCACACAGAGGCACCTGCAGTGCTTAGCACCGCCGGCCGAATGACCATCTAGCGCTCGTAGCGTGCGGCGAACGACCTACGCAACACCAACTTATTAGAAATGATGGCCAGCCACACACCTCTCTCTCTCCTTCTCTCTCTCTCTCTCTCTCTCTCTCTCTCTCTCTCTCTCTCTCTCTCTCTGTCTCTCTATATATATATATATATATATATATCGCCAGGGGTTAATAATAACAAAATTTGTCATTATTAACCCTTGATATCGCTTTAGCTCTAGCTATTTCGCTCTTTTTCTTTTTCTATATATATATATATATATCATCGCGTGAGTGATCGACTGAGTGAGCGATCGACTGAGTCAGCGATCGACGGTAGATGAATTTCAATCAGTCAAGTACACAAACAAATACACGCGATAGGCTAGCAATAATCATCGCTGCACGTCATTGGTCGACCGCTGCTTGGGCTTCCGGTAAGTGCCTCCTCACTCGTCGCCTGTCATACAACCATCCGCTTATTAATTTCAAAACATTACGCGCTATCGCATTATAGCGTTTATGATCTATATCATAGTACCGATCCACCGATCCACCGATCCACCGATCCACCGTGTTCATCAAGTTATTTTCCTACCGAAAAAAACTCGTGACGAGGGGCAGATTTCAAGCGGTGCGTGTTCTTCGCAGGGATAATATTTGTTTGTCATAATAATTTAATTTAGGCGAACCACGGCAGCAGCGGTTATTGGTTGGGTAAATTATTTCATAAACCGACACTCTGTAGATATAACACTATACTATGCGAGCGTCACGCGGTACTAATTGTGCACAGACGATGATGATGACGATATTGTGCACAGACGATGATGATGACGATATTGTGTGCACGTGCACGTGACGTGGGTCGTTCTAAATCGACGCCATGATTGTGATGCTTGATCACGCCCCGCAACAGTAATTAATAAAGCAATGTTTAATTGATTTAACAAATTAGGCATTAAACACACACACACACACATATATATTTATATGTATGTATATATTATACACACACACATACTCGCGCAGAAAACGCATCTGAGGGGGTCTAATTTCAAAAAATTCTGGGGGAGAGACCCAAGACCCCCCCTTCGCGTGCTCCTGTACACGCCCCTGGTTTCGCCCCCCCCCTAAGAAAATACCCTGGCGCCGCCCCTGTGCCTGAGTGAAGGAGTGGCAGGCAAAGGTTCATATTTGGATCAGTGCTGGAACGGGGAGCGCTGTAGTCGCGTGCTTGAATGATAGAGGGACAGTCGAAGTTTGCATAGGTAGGGGTAGGATACAGGGACCCTATATAGGTAGGGGGAGAAGGAGGGTTGAGTGAAGTCATTTAGCGTCACAGTCGCTATGGTACTGCTCTTCACATGACATTGGCTGTCACAATCCATGTGTCCCCGGGGCAATCTCCAACTCGTCTTCTCCCTCTCCTTCTCTTTGTTTTCGCGTTCTGCCAAATGAATATATAATAGGTAATGTCTATTTATACGTCTTTTTTACGTATCACTATGACACAAGGTTCGCATTTCAACCAACCTTATCCTCATTCGACCTCTCGTTGCGAGAAATTGCCCACAAGACGTCGACAATGATGATGATTATGATGAATTGTCCGAGTGTGAACTCGACCTAGTTACTCATTAAAACTCTGGGGTATATATCATCGGCGGGACGATGTGAAGATCTGTTATATCGATGTGAATGTCCATATCTGAGATGTTATATCTAGTGCAGTGGACACCGACAAGTACAAGAACATAATATAATATATTGCATCGGAAAGCGTTCTAGCGGCGTCAAGGCGCGTGACGAGCGAGCGGATTTTTCACTAGAAAATAGCGAAATAACCCGTCGGAAATGTTTTTGTTGCGCAGTAGCTAGGCGGTCAGTCGCTGACGTCCAAAAACGGGGCGTCGTCTCCTATAGCAATCTGTCAACGCTCCAAGGTCACACCGCGGGTTCGGTGCATGTACGCAAGACTGGCTGGATGCACTGGTTAGACATGACGTATAGAGGGGCTGGGGATCGCTACAGGGCGTAGATCCACTGTCACTTCTCTGCGGCAGAGGAGTGGCTGACTTGAAGACTGTATAGTCAATTCGCCCTCCCTCGCTGTATTTATTAAAAAAAACTTGTTGTGATATATGTAACAATGTAATATACTTGAAAGCGTAAATAAATTTCAAAATTAAAAAAAAAAAATTAAAAATCTCTGCTAGCGTTCGACGAGCTTATCACTTGATGCCATTAAGTTGTAAAGTTAGAAACTGTATGATAACCTCGCTGGTTAGTATGCTATTTGCAGCGGTGGCCGCCGCCGCCACGTGATGATTCAAGCAGCAATTAGTAGACTCACTGTTTCAACTTTACTTACTTCGGCTTTTCTTAGAACTTTCGAACTTTTCCTACTTACTTGTTGCTGTTTCCGACAAAAACAGTGGCTGCGATATAAACCGACATCGCTGCAATCCAATCCTGCCTTTCCTTCCTTTCCCGTACAGGATCTGCAGAACTTCGGTGAGGGGAGGAAGAAACGCCACGAGGTCATCGCGAGCGTGAAGGCACAGAGCGAGCCACTAGATGGCGCTCCGCCCGCCAACAGGCCGGTTTACGTTCCGAAGCGAGCGATACCGACGGTCAAGGTACTACCCTGTCGTTTACTCACTTACGTATCTGTGATGTCGTACGTATATATGTTTACTTGTTTACGTGTCACGTGAGCAAAATATTAAAAATATTGAAAATGTGTAATAATTAGATGTTGAAACTGCTTGTACTAATCCCAAAGAAAGATTGTAAGGAGATGGAGAGCGTGCCTGTGATTCATTCAAGATTTAACAATCGTTAACGTGTAATATGTGCAATAACCGTTGTTAATCAGGCGAGGACTATAATATATGTACATATAAATGTGTATGTGAAATTAGCAAATTGGTCCAACATTCCCTCGTCCGTCGAGTTAATTCTTCTGTAGCGAAACCCCGCTTGTGAATTGATGCTGTAGCAATAATGCCCGCCCGGAGCTCCACCTGGTGGCTTTCTTTGTAATCTCTGTCGAGGTGAACGCGCTGCCGGCCTCTGCTTGCTCTCGCTAGACTATCTGAGAGATGATAAAGCTTGGTAGACAAGTGTGATGTTATGTTAGAAGCCCGTGTGGTTTTATGGCTGGCAGGTGGTCCCACGCGAGGGAAGAGCGAATAGCTCGCAGCGTAGTCGCAAAAAAGTGACGCGTTCGATTTCTAATGACCGTGTTAACGATGCGGCGGATTTCACGCAATGGCGGTTTTTTTTCGATGTGGGCGATTTTATTTTACGTCTTGCAGTACGCGTGTGTGGGTACTCTTCGTTACTATACTCTCCCAACTGTAACATCCGTGATGCCAATCTAGATGCACGCGTGGGAGTTTCCGTTGCGACTATATCTCATTATAAATTATTACGGCAGCAAGCAGTCTCGGCTAAGCTGTATGTCATAAAGAAGTCCATCGCCGAAAATCTCACTTCAGCTTCTAATGGTTATCTGCGATAATGCGGTAGCTATATATATATATATATATATTAGGCCTATATATGTATATTACTATATATATTTATATATATTTATATACGTATACCACCAGGGATCTGCCATGAACCACCTCCATACGACCTTCCTTTCTACAGGGTTGGATAATCAATATGGCGTCGTGATGTTTTTCAGGAGTTGATAGGCAAGTCGCTGCCGATGATCGGTACCTTTGGCGACCTTGACAACACACAGCAACAGGTGGCGCTGATCGACGAGGTGAGCATTCTGGGAAGGGTAGCGCGCATACTGGTAGGGTGTAGCGAATTCATTCAGAGTAGGACCTGCTGCGATCATTCTCGTTTTATTGCCATTTATATGCACATGCATTGTCTTCGTGCTTGAGTTCAGTGCTAGGGTGTAGGTTATTGTCAGTGTTAGGGTTAGAGTTATTGTCAGTGTTAGGGTTAGAGTTATTGTCAGTGTTAGGGTTGGAGTTATTGTTAGAGTTAGGGTTGGAGTTATTACTAGAGTGTGGGTTAGAGTTAGGGTTGGTGTTATTGTTAGAGTTAGGGTTGGAGTAGACCGAATAATTCTATCCCATATAACCTTTTTTATATCTTGGTGAGGGTTATATTGGTGTTCTTTAGGTAAGCAATATTCTTGCTTCCTGAATACAAATTTCTTTTCGTTCAGTCTAATGTTCCTCTCACGACATCGCTCCAGGAACGCTCGGACATGTATCAGGTGGTCTTCATCATTCTTCCCATACACGAGGGAATCATCTACCACTCTTACGATGTTGTCTAGGCCATGAAGGGATTCTGACATGCGGCGGTTGTAGTGCTCTGAAATACTGTTTATTCCGAACGGCGCCCTCTCATACCTAAAACGTCCAAACGGCGTTATGAACGTAGTCAAGTCCTTCGATTCCTCTGCTATTTCGAGTTGGTGGTACCCTTTCTGGGCATCAAATTTCGTGAACAGAGATGCTTCGTTGGCTTGAATGTTCTGAACTGTCTCCAGGACAGATGGTGACTCGTAGACCTCGCGCCTACCAGTAGTTTTATAAGTGATTAGTTGTAGTTAGAAATACGTGTAGGCCTACATGCGCCGCGACATAACGCGTTGTTCTGTCACATAATCGCATCATCGCCCGTCTATCGGGTGCGCATATGTAGCAATATAATATTATATTATAATATATATAGTTGATACGTATATATAGCACTAGACGTTTATGAAATATATGTATAATTAAGTATAAGTTCATTATAGGGTATTGTTGTTATTACAGGCATGCGTTTATCTATAGCTATATAAATATATAAATATAAATAAATTATATTAATACTTATATTATATATATATATAAATAATATATAGGAAATAAACGCATGCCTATAATAAAAAATCCTTATATTAATCTATTTATATTAATTATATGGAAATCGCATACTTTCGCATACGCGCGCGGACGTGCGTGGGGTGGTGTGGGTGGGCGGTAGTGAATGGCATAATTTATATATAGTAGAAAAGTTCTTGGGTTTCACGATATTCAGTTGTTAATATTTGAAAAAAGAATAATTTGACATTCCGTTATACACTCGCGCTTTCAACTTTTGCAAAGATGAAGGCGCTAGTGTATAACGGAATGTCGAATTATTCTTTTTTCATATATATATATACAGTATATATAACAATGATACGTAACATTCCATCATCTTATGATTTTGATTAAGATCCATTTCTTTATTTAAATCACACACACACACACACACACACACACACACGACACACACAACACACACACACACACACACACACACACACACACACACAATTATATATATATATGTGTGTGTGTGTGTATATATATATATATATTCGACGTGCCTACCTGCGTACTCTCCGAAGCGAGGCAGGAAGACTCCGGTTGCGTGCTAGCCAGTCCATCGGCACCATGCCAGCCTGCCGCTGCCTTCATCGCCTGCTCGGCCACTGCCCGATGGAACCCGCTGTTGCCGCCAACATCGGGAAGTGGTGCGGGCCGTACGCGGCGTACGCATAACCGGGTGACCGGCGAACACTGGCCATCGCCGCGCCGCCATTGCGCCGGTTGTAGGTTGGCAGGCCGGGCCGCGTCGATGCCGCGTGAAGTCCCGCGCGGTGGGTAGCGGTGAGAGAGGCTCCAGCGCTCGACAACGCATGCGACTTGACCTGACGGAAGGCGGTGACGCGCGGCGGCGGCGGCTGCGGCGGTTATGATATGATGACGGAGCCCGGCGGCGCCGGCGTCCTGTCCTTGCCTAGCCAGGGCGTCTATGCTGAACGACTTCGAGGTCCTTGTCATTCGTGCGTTAGCGTGAGATGAGTGAGGGAGTGAGTGAGTGATGTGAGTGAGTGACTTCGTGAGTGAGTGCAGTGAGGGAGTGATGTGAACAGTGGAGTGAGTGAGTGAGTGAGTGAGTGAAGTGAGTGGTGAGTGGGTGACGTGAATTGGTCGTGAGTGAGTGTGTGTGCGCGCGTTGGCTGTGTTCGATGTTATTTTGTATGTGCCTGTGCCGCGCGTTCGTGCGCGTGTGTTGTGTATTTGTATGTCCGGGCGCGCGCGATGCGTGCGCGGGTGGGTGTGTGCGTCGCGCGCGTGTGTGTATGGCAATGATACAAACGGTGACAGACGAGCGCGGGAAGCTTGGAACGGAAGCGCGAGCGTTTGCCTTTCCGAGAGGGGCGAGCGCGACACGTGTTATATACGATTCCCGTTCGCTAGGCAGGGCGATGTGAGAGCGAGGCGGTCGACAGCGACTCCTTGGCAGGAGGAGGAGGCACCGTCTTGAAATGTGGTCGAGCGTGCTGTACGGATCGGCTGCTCCGACCACGAGCACTATTAATCGCCGTATCAGAAGGCACTCTACGCTGTGCGCGCTGCTTGGTGCGTACGCGCGTGCGTTATTGGGATGGCGCACATATTAGCAGAAGCCGTTGCAGACGCGTAACCTGCTAACAATGGGCTGACTATAGGGTAAGTGTTCAGCGCGAAGGAGGGGGTTCTATAATTGCATCTCTCTTGCTTCCTCCTTTCTCTCTTTCTCTCTCTCCCTCTCTTTTCTTCTCTAATATTTCGACTTTACTCCCTCTTCTTATTTCTCTGCGTTCTATCTGTCCGCTTTTCTTTTGTCTGACATTCTCTCTCACTCGAATCTCTCTTATTTCTCTTACTATATTATATCTCTACCGCTCGCTCGCTACACTTTTCTCTTCCCTCTCTCTTTCTTGTTTCTTTCTTCTCTCTCTCTTCTCTCTCTCTCTCTCTCTCTCTCTCTCTCTCTCTCTCATTCTCTCTCTCTCACTCTCTCTCTCCTCTCTCACTCTCTCTCTCTCTCTTCTTCTCTCTCTCTCTCTCTCTCTCTCTTTCTCTCTCTCTCTCACTGCTATAGTGTGTGCATGTGATGTAGTCTCTGTGCTCTCTTCCTTTCGCCTGTCCGCTGGCGGCTCTCCATCTTCTCCCTGGCCCCAGTGTGAGTGTTAGACGTGAGTGCGTGGTCTACTCACCAGTCTGTCTGTAGAGAGTTTTTTGCTCGACTTATTTGCGGGTGGATTAACGCTCGGACTGTATCAGCGGAATGAGTAGACTCGGCGAGCGGCTGGCTGGGCGGAGGGACAGGGAGGGGTAAATCGCATCGCCTTCCTGAACGTCCATTAATTAGGCACTGCCGACGAGCGGGTGCCCGCGCGCGCGCGCGTGTGTGTGTGTACTCTCTTATAGTTCATTGTTTCAGAATAGACAAACATTTCACTAGATTAAATTCGGGGGCAGGTATAAGCAGAGTGCTACTGCCTGCTGCTGCTTGCTGCGGCTGCTGCCTACTGCTTACAGCTGCTGTACTGCTCTGCTGCTGCTGCGGATACTGCTGCTGCTACTTGCTGCTGCTGTGCTGTACTGCTGCTGCTGCTGCTGCTGCTACTGCTACTGCTCCTGCTACTACTGATGCTGACTACTTGCTTGCCTGCTACTGCGCTGTGCTGCTGCTACTGCTACTACCGATGCTTAGCATACTGCTAACTACTGCTGCTGCTGCTTCTAATGCTGCTGCTCCTGCTGCTGCTGCTGCTACTGCTGCTGCTGCTGCCGCTGCTGCTGCCTGATTCTACTGCTGCTATCTTACTGCTGCCCTGCTACTGGCTTATGCCTACTACATGCTGCTGCTGCTGCTACTGCTGCTGCTGCCTGCCGCCTTCTACTGCTGCCTGCTACTGCCTGCTGCTGCTACTGCGGCTGTTGCTGCTACTGAGCTCTGCTGCTGCCTTATCCTGCGTTGCTGCCTGCTGCGGTTGAGAGAAGGACAGGGAGGGGGGAAGAGAAAGCGGAAATTGGAACATAGATAAGTAGCGGAACGTGCGCCGCGCAGCGCGCGAGAGAGAGAGATAGAGAGACGAGAGACGAACAGAGACACGACAGAAGACAATGGAACCGAACAGGAGAGAGAGAGAGAGAATGAGAGAGAGAGCAGAGAAGAGAGACCGAAACCAGAGAGAGAGAGAGAGAGTAAAAAGAGAGAGAAAGAGGGCAGGATAGAATGCTAAGAGATAGAAGAGGAGAGGAGAACAACAGAGGAACACGCACATAAAACACGTACACAACGCACGCACGCACGTATACATGCAAGCGTGCACTGTTATACACACTCACGCGCGTACGCATTCACGCGTACGCACGCACGCACGTACACACACATGCGCATACATGTAAGCGCACACTGTTACACACACGCACGCGCACGCACGCACGCACGCACGTTACAACACACATGCGCTTTACATGTAAGCGCACATCTGTTACACACACGCCGCGCACGCCACGGCCGCACTACAAACACATGCGCGCATACATGTAAGCGACACTGTTTACACCAACACGCACGCGCACGCACGCACGCACGTAGACACACATGCGGCATACATGTAAAGCGCACAGCTGTTACACAGCACGCACGCTGCACGCACACACGCACGCCCGCAACACACACAGCTGTAGTGTAGCACGTGTCTAATCGTCACACCGGTGGAGAGACACGGACACAGACTTCTGTCACCCTCATATCTCACACGCTGCACCACCACCACCCTCTACCACACCGAACCCATCGTGGGGGCTGCTTGCCTGCTGCCTGCCTGCCTTCCTGCCTGCCTGCCTGTCTGCCCTAGTTGCCGCCTTGCATGGCATGCATGCCTGCATGCATCGCATGCATGCCTGCCTGCCTGCATGCATGCCTTGCATGCATGCAATGCCTTGCCTGCCTGCCCTGCCTGCCTGCCTGCCTGCCCTGCCTTCCCTGCCTGCCTGCCTGCCTGCCTGCCTGCCGCCTGCCTGCCTGCCTGCCCTGCCTCTTCCCTGATCCTGCCTGCCTTGCCTGCCAACACTGCAGGTGCACACATCCACAGCTTATTAATTAAGTGTTTAAAACAAAGGATTCGACACGTCGCTGTCGGCTATTTCGCAATAAGGGCGCGCTCAACTAATTGCATACGTTGGAAGTAAACTAATGTAGCTGAGATTACTGAGGCGTGCCACACAGAGGCACCCTGCAGTGCTTAGCACCGCGGCCGAATGACCATTCTAGCGCTCGTAAGCGCCATGCGCTATGCGAACGACCTCGCACACCACACTTATTAGAAAGGATGGCAGCCACCACCTCTCTCTCTCCTTCTCTCTCTCTTCTCTCTCCATATGATATATATTTATATATATCCTCATACTATATATATATCGCCAGTGTTAATAATAACCAAAATTTGTCATTATTACACCTTGATATCGCTTTTAGCCTCTAGTATTTCGCCCTCTTTTTCTTTGTCCTATATCATATATATTTATATAATATTCATCGCTTCGTGAGCGAATCGACTACGTGACGTGATCCGACTGACGTGAGCGATTCGACGGTATGATAGAATTTCAATCAGTCAAGCTACACCAAACAATACACGCGATAAGGCTAGCAATAATCATCGCTGCCACGTCATTTGTCCGGCCGCTGCTCTGGGCTCCAGGTGAAGTGCTCCTCACTCGTCGCCTGTAACAACCATCCCTTATTTATTTATCAAAACATTACGCGCTATGCCATTATAGCGTTTATATCTATATCATTAGTACCGATCACCGATCACGATCCACCGATGTTCATTCAAGTTATTTTCCTACACGAAAAAAAACGCGTGACGAAGCGCAGATTTCACAGCGGTGCGTGTTCTTCGCAGGAGATAATATTGGTTTAGCTCATAATATCTTAACTTTAGACTGCCGAACCACGGCAGCAGCGGTTATTGGCTTGGGGTAAATTATTTCATAAACCGGCACACTCATGTAGATATAAGCATATACTATGCGAGCGTCACGCGGATTACTAAATTGTTGCCACAGACGATGATGATGACGCATGATTGTGTGCACGGTGCACCGTGGACGTGAGGTCGTTCTAACATCGACGCCTGATTGTGATGCTTGAATCACGCCCCGGCAACAGTAATTATTAAAGCAATGTTTAATTGATTTAACAAATTAGGCATTAAACACACACACACACACATATATATTTATATGTATGTATATATATACACACACATTCGAATATATCATATACATCGTATTTTCGATGAGCTGACACCACGTTTTCCATAACCACCGAGCAGAATATGACACGTCTATGTGTGTGTGCGTGTGTGCGTACGTGTATGTGTGTGTGCTTGTATGTGTGTGTGCGTGTATGTGTGTCGTGGTGGTGGTGTGTGTGTGGTAGTGTGTGTTGTGTGTGTGTGTGCTGTGTTGTGCGTCGCGTCACGTCGTACTGTGTGTTGGTTGTATGCGAGTGTGCGCCGCGCTGTGTGTACGAGCTATGTGTGTGTGCTTGTATGCTGTGTGTGCTTGTATGTGTTTAGGGGTTGCGCCGCGTGTGTCGTGCACAAACGCTGTGTGTTGCGCGCGTGTGTAGTACGGTATGTGTGTGTGTTGTATGTGTGGCGTGACCGTGTGATGTACGCTGTGCTGCGCGCGGTGTGTGTGCGTGTGTGCGCGCGTGTGTGGGTTTACGTGTGTGCGCGCGTGTGTGTACGGTATGTGATGTGTGTATGTGTGAGTGTGTGGTGTGTGTGTGTGTGTGTGTGGTGGCATGGTGTGTGTGTGTGTGTGTGTGTGTGTGTGTGTGCGTGTGTGCGTGTGTGTGTGTGTGTGTGGTGTGTGTGTGTGTGTGTGTGTGTATTGTGATGGTGTACGTGTAATGTGTGTGTGCTTCGTATGTGTGTGTTGTGCGCGCGTTGTCGGTGTGTGCGTTGTGGTGCGCGCCGTGTGTGTACGTGTTGTGCCAGTCGTGTGCTTGTAGTTCGTGTGCGCGCGTGTGTGTTTGCAGTCGATGTGCGCGTGTGTGTGCGATGTATGTGTGTGTGTACTCAAACCTTGCCAATCATCGCTGCCAGCAGAATTGGTCTAAAGAAACCCATACTTACAAGCAGTACAATACCATATATATATATAATATAACTTTATTGTATATAAACTTAATATTTACTATATATATAATATATAATATACTATATATATATAACTTATTGTATATAATTAAATATACATATACCATATATATATACTATATATATATATATTTATATATAATATAGTTATCAAGAGCTAATAATATTTATTATATATATATAATTATTAGTTCTTCTGATATTTATATTATTGTGTAGAATTATGTAATAATTAAGTTATTAATTTATTTTATTAACAAATTCCCGTGTAATGATCCTTCTTGTAAAGTAAGTAATCTTACTGTACGAAAAACGTTAACAGCCGATACATGCCCATGAAAGCACACACTCTGCGGGCTGCAACCCGGGGCAGGCATGGGGGAGATGTGGTCGTGCGATATGACACTTTCGCGGAGAATAAACCGCGTGTTTGATTCCTGGCCTGCTCTATAAAAATATTATCGTCGAGTTACGATCCACAGATCGTCGGCTCCATTTCTCCTTGATCGTCGGCGACTACAGAGTGGATAGAGATCGGATCTTACTCACCTTGACGCGTACGAGAAATACAAAAATATTGGCCGCCGCGTCTATATAACGCGCACACATAACGAGCTTGCAGCAAGCTGCTGCTGTGCTCGGGAACTAGGGCGATGCAGCGTGCATGTGCATGAGTCCTATTTCTACCATGTTATACTATGTGTTCCTATTTCTACTATGTTTACTTAATTACTTCCACTCACTCTTACTAGTTGCCCTCCCTATTCAAAGCCCTGAAGAAACACTCCAGTCCTCCTTTCTCCGGCTCCTTACGTTCCACTCGACCTCTCTATTATCATTCTCGCCCCCTGTTCAATCTTCTCTCTATCTCCGGCTCCCACATCCACCTCTCTACCGCTTATTCTCCCACCCTTCTCCTTCTCGTTACCCTCTCCCTCTCTCACCCTTCTCCTCCCTCGCCTATCTCCCTCTCTCATCCTCCTTCTCCTACTTCTTCCCTTCCTCACTCTCTCCGTCTCTCATCTATCTTCCTACTCTTCTACTCTCCCCTCCTATTCTTCCTGAGACACCTCCTCCGCTGCTTTCTCTCCCTCTCCCCCCTCTCTTTCGTCTCGTCTCTCTCTTCTCTCTCTCTCTCTCTCGTTCCCTCCCCTCTCCCCCTCTCTCTCTCTTCCTTTCTCTTTCTTAATAACGCATAACGCACTATCCACTCGTAGTGACAGATGCGCCTCTTCGTCTGCAGTACATAACAATGGCGGCCGCCGCCAGCAACCGCGCTGCTCTTGTTAGTGATGTCCTTAGTGTGTTAGCTCGGCCGCTCGAAGTAGTGCGGATGTATCAACGCAGACGCGAGCCCAGTCTGTTGTCAAACATTCGCACCGCGGTTAAGTACCTTCTGCAACTACGCTCAGGTAAACGTGCTATAAACTGTAGCGAATTACGGACCCGGCGATTCGCCTGAATAGGGCGCTGCCACCGCCATCACGACATCGCTACACCAAACACGCCCAGCAAATAGTGCGTCTGGCTCTGTGGCGGGGTTGGTGTGTGTCGTGTGATGTGTGTGTGTGTGTGTGTGTGTTTTTGGTGCAATGGGTGTCGTGTGTGTGTGTGTTGTAGTGTGTGTGTGTGTGTTGCGATGTGCGTGTGTGAGCCGTGGTTGTGTGCGGTAGATGAAACGTGTAGCGGGAGCCGACGCGTGTTATCCGGGTCCTCCAGTGTGCGACCCAACCGATATCGAAACGCTGTCTTCGTCCCCCAACTATAGATCACCGCCTCCTCTTCTATATATCTGTTTATATGTATACATTATATTTTTACTATAGGATACCGCTCCTCCTCTTATCA
>NW_014577352.1:31687-47285 GCF_000485595.1 Priapulus caudatus
TGCGCTTTGAGACTATTCAGCTGCTTGAAGTTTACCATAGGTCGGATGTGGTCCGATGTTCTGTCTTTCTCCACCGACTTAGGAGCCCACCCAGGTCTGTTGCTTTTAGTCTGAGTTTGTTATAATCCTAGTTTCTGGAGGTGTCTCTAGTTATTTCTCTAATTTCGGCTCAGTGGGTTATGACGACACCATAGGATTGGTGCTCTCGACCGGAACGCCTTTTTTCTAGAACTAATTGAATTTTTTCCCTTCACGGGTTTTCTAAGGATCTAAGACATCGCAAATCTATTCTCAGAGTTCGCTGATCTGGATAGTTATGTGCTGGTTCCTAGCCCTGTGCCTGTGGTGATGACTCTGGGGTGTTGATGCGTGGTGGCTGCATAGGCATGTGTGCTATCTGTTAGGCTTTGTCTATGTTTGGTGTGTTGTGACTCTTCGCTCTAAGTGGGATCGGTATGTATTGATCGGCATGAGTGATTTATATTGACTGTTACGTCGTTGTGTGTGTATTGAGACTGGTTTAGCTGCTCGTGGTAGTGTATAGTAAGGCTGGTTCTGCAGGTGTTGGCTCTGCATTGTCATTGGTTATTCCTCGAGTCTGGTATGATAGATGATGGTGTTCCAGTCTTAGATTTGCGATGAGTTGGTTGTGGATTTGATGATTATGCGTGCTCGCTCGCGCTGTAGCTATTGTCCTTGGTATATGGCTTGACTTGCTGCTGCTTATTTGTTGCTGGCTGCTCGTGCTGCTGCTTGCTGTTCCTGGCTGCTGGAGAGTCCTATTATAGGAATGTACGCGATATTGTGCCCACTGCCTGCCGTGCTGATGCTAGCTTACGTGCTGGGCTGCTGACTGGGAATCGAACTGCTGCTGCACATGCATCATCGGTATGATGCGGTGTAGTATGATCGTCTGCGCATCGCTTGTGCTAGAAGTTGCGCATCGCGGCTGTCGTCTGCGCGGTTGTTTCCTCGAAGTGATGTCGTCAGCTTGTGCTATCTCCTCTTGCTACATATACGACCGCTAGCATGGCCTTATCATAGGGTGTAGCTTTTCTGATTGAGATGTGTGTGCAGGGTGGTTGGACGTTAGGTTGTGGTGGAGGGGTCTTCCTGGTTTCCTTCTGACTTACTAGGTTTCTCGCTTAGTTTGCTCGGAATTGCTCATACGTGGATACGCGGATTCCTCTCGAGTTGTCTCATGCGAGACGAATCGCGGTACTCTCTTCGCATATATGGTGGTCTGCTGATTCTGTTCGTTTATGCGGAGTTGTGACGTGTCCAAGATTTTAATAAGTCTCTGTTCCTCGGGTACATGGTTAGTGCTAATGAGCGTACTACGAAAGTGGATGTTGTAATTCAGAGTTTGGCTTGTTCGCTCTTGAGGTAAAGCGCGAAAGCGCTGGTGTTCGTGTAGGTAGTTGTAAGTGACTCATCTATCGTGTTCGTGTCACCAAGTGGCTTTGATCAGTTTACGCGTAGACGTGTTTTCTCGCGTTTGCGTGTCGTGTGTGTGCGTCGCGCCTGTCAGCTATTGGCTGGCGGCTGTAGGAAAGGTGTAGGTGCACCTGTGTGCTTGTGTTTCTCTCAATGCGCAAGTGAGCGTTAGATTCAGGATGTGTAGATTATGCCTCGTCGGATTCGTTAATTAATGTTTTCCTGTTTTCCTTCTATAGATCCTCAATCACTCGCGGCTGCTCACGACTGCTTATTGCAGCTTACTATTATCCAGTATCTCTCTTATACATATTATCGGGTGTGCTAGTGCGTTCTGCGTGAGTGTCGTGTGCTAGCTGTCACTTCGTGGCTGTGTTCGGTGAATCCTGCCTCTGCTGCGTTTGTTGTGTGCGTTCTCTTTTCATTACTCTCAGATGGATTTCGCGCATTTCATCGCTATGAACTTATAGGGACTCTACGAGTACGATAATACTAGTGGAAGATTTGCTGGGCCTTCCTGTCTCTAGTGGACCTCTTATACGTTCTTGTCTTTGGTGTCCCAGCAATATATTTGTCCGCGTGGCACTTTTAGCTATCAACTGGGCTCTGATTGCAGGCGTACTTCTCGAGTCATTGCTCTGTTAGAGTCGTGTATTTCTTTTATAGCCCCTAGCAGTCACGCTTTAAGCTATGTGACCGTTTGCCGGCGGGGCCGATAACGGGCGCAGACCGAGACAGCCATGTAAATAGTTTTTAGGTTAGAGCTAGAAATCGTTTTGTCTCTTTTGTCCCTTGAGCGTGTATATGACTTTTGACTATATCATTCTTATAGTTTTTCTTGCCCCACCTGGGTTGGTTGATATTAACTCGTAGTACTGTGGCCCCTGTGTTTTCATAATGCTATCTAGTTCGTTACCTTTTTCACCACTTCTATGGAATTTTGCTATAAATCCGTGTTTTGGAGTTCTGATCGGCACCACGTTTTAGAATCTCCAGTGTGACGATCGATACAAGACCCTCTCGCCGCTAGAACTGAAAGTATTAGAATGCCCACAGTTAATATTTAAACATAAGTATTGTGTCATCGTTATTCCTAGTAGCTTCGATAGTTTCACTGAGGCACACCTCCTCATAATCCCTATCCTAGTTCTTGTAACCAACTAGGTGGTGGTCCACTGTTGGACTGCAGGCGAGTTCAGTTAGTCGAAGTGGGTGTATTCTAACGAGATGCATCGTAGCCTTTAAACTCTAACTAACGTACCAACTCTTACTAGCTGTTAAGTGTGAGTTATATCTGTAATAGCTATGACAATGTTTCTATCTCCATGAGCGTCAGGTTGGACCTCCGCTCTATGTAGGTCAGGCAGGTACGCGAGCGGTGAGTATTCTTAGAGGTCAGAATTTCGCCTCGCGAGTTTCTACCCAGTCAAGACTTCTATCTTGTGTGTCGCGCTCTCGTGACGTGTTCTGCTGTTTGTACGCCTACTAGAATCGAAGAAGAAGGTCTCTACGTTTTGGCCTAGGTGCCGCCTATAGATCAATAAGATAGTCTTAGAGTAGTAAATGGATCGTTCCTCTATTTTATTTAACGGTCTGATTTTTCTGTGTTGGAATAGTATGCTTACCTAGTTCATGTTGTTAAGATCGCTGCGCGCTCTTGTAATTTCTCTCTACGATACTTGATTTGACCTACTCGCATATGGTCGGGTATGTTGTGTCATACTCAGGTGACCTGCTTGCCGCACTGTGCTCGCGTGTGTGTCTTTGCGAATAAGTGCGCTGTGTTCCGGCATTGTCTAATGTGGTCGTAAGCAGACTATTTGTCTTACCTGTGTCATCGCGTGCGGCTCCGTGGTTCCGCCAGTGCCACTTTCAGCACTCATGTCCACCTGCGATTCTTTCTTGAGCGTCTCTCGATGGCTTGCCATGGTGGTGGAACCTATTTACGCAAAGCACGTTAGGCCTCAGTACGTTTTGCCGCTTTATTTACACGGCGCTACAGTTCCATCACCCGGTCTCGCGGTTCACTCAAATGCTTTGCTGAGCTGTCGATAGATTATATCAAATCTTGCCTTGCTGCCTTTGTCCCAGAGCCCATGTGTATCTATTATCTCGTGTTCCTTGTAGACATTCCGCATACAGATTCTAGCGATCTCGTATTGTCTTGTTTACATAGTTATTATTGTCAAGATAAACTTAAATCACACAGACGCTGTTAACAGGGCCGTGTAGATGCCTAATGTGCGAGAATTTCCGGGGGTGTTGTAACCACTTACAAGGAGTTTAGTAGACTAGGATCGGGTGACCAATAGACTGAATCGCGGTATACTGATATAATAACCCTACTATTATTGACTAAGAAGAGAGGATAGATTTTAGTGGCACTCTGCCGCATACAATCTGATTTATGGTCAATACGACTCACGCCGGTGGGCGCTTGGCCAGAATAATCATCGGATACATACTGCTCGGTGCGCAGGGTCGCGAGCGCGACACGTAGCTGAAGATATTATCAAAACTACATGGTCAAGCACACTAGAGCTTGTTCTGCGATGGGTGCTAAATCGGCTAAACGACGCGCAGAGCGGGTGCGTGGCCGGTTACGCCGGCTGTTGCTGACTAGCACTCGGATGAACGTCGCGACTAAATAAGGACTCAGGATATTACAGAGAGACTACACACGCGTTATCGCGTACGTGTGCCCGCACGACAACAAGAGCTCGATGCATTTAGGCGGATAGGGAAGGGGTGGTGTCGGGTGGTTGCGAGATGGGATGGGATAGAGAAGGAGTGAGCGGGACGAAGCGGCTGAGTGCGGCATCGGCTATAACGAAGCACGGTCGTTGCTCTAAAGTTTGCTTCTATGACTCATGAGTGTGTGATCTCTTGCGTGGCGCGAACGTGTGTATTGCGTGAGCGGAATGTTGCGAGTGGATTTGATAATGTAAAGTTGGGATGGAGCCGATAAGATCTGATATGGAACAGGATTTTTGGATTTGTTTTTATGAGGTAAGCAGGATCAATTTTTTGTGTTTTCTCGATTGGACGAGAAAGAGCGGGAGAGTTATTCTTTTTTCTAGGATGATATTTGAATTGGTGTTATACGGTTGAAAGATGGTCCGGCGTGGTGTGGTGCAAGAAGGGATGTGGGAGGAAGCGAACGAGAGAGATTTGCGGGGATGCAGCGGGCAGGCGTGCAGGATGTGGTATTGCGTCGGTGCGGTCAAGGTGTGTGAGTGGGTCTAAGATTGATAGGCAAGGTTTTCAGGTAGGGTGGTGAGCCAGGACGAGCGGCAGAAGGGCGGGGGTGAATCTCGCGGATGCTCTGGGATATAACGGCAAGCTCTACGTTGCCGGAGAGACGGAAGCAAGGAGATGCAGCGAGAAAAGGAGAGATCGAGAACGAGTACGATGTACTGCGCTAGAGAGGTGAAGCCGGCGACGGGCGGGACCGCGAATACACTGGGAGACGTAGAGCTTTGTGAGACTCGACGGCAAGCAAGGCGCCTCCGCCACGACACGTGAGCGGAACGCTAGAACCAGCAGGCGGCCCGGCCAGACGCCTAGTGATAGTATACGACCGCCGCGATCCAAGTGAACGAGAGACGCGCGAGCACTGCACTCAGTGAAACCGCGAATGACAGGGGGACGAGATCCGAGTTCTGTTAAGCCATGCTCGGCCGTAAACACACGCGCGCGAATAGACGGCCCTATTAGCGAGCGCGCTCGATGACGTCTCGAGCGCACGTCTCAGACGCGGTGTGCCGTTGCGACTCGCTCTTGGTCTCTCGGGGTGATTCGACTGTTATCGCCTCGCTCGTCAATCGCGCGACGTAGATGCGCCTTAGAACTCGACAGAGCAGAGAGGCGGAGCATCGTAGAAATACCTAGATTCGTAGAACGGTCAGGGCGCGTGCGGTATAGTGTGGATGTGCGACGTCAGATGGCCGTGCGTGCTGTCGATGACCGCTGGCTGATAGCGAGTGTCGTGTCGCGTGTACCCTAGATGGTGCGCGTGATATGATATTGTCAAATGGTAGGTACCTGGCTGCGGGATGAACGACTATGAGCGTCGTGGTGGTACGGCTGCGTGCGCGCGTAGTAGCCAACGGCGCACACAGCGGGCCGACAGCACACACAGCCACACACACGACGGACAGCACACGCGATGCTAGACCAGCACTGAATGCAGGACACAGGCAGAGCTAGTAGAGGCAAGACGACTCACAAACACGTGATCCGCTAGCATTCTATAGAAATACGGCTAACGAGCACCACAGCTATTACTGACGCCACGAGAATAGGTCGTAGGCAGCAGTAAGACTTGTGCAACGCAGCGAGGCGGGCGTGCGCGCAGAGCGCGTCGACAGGGCGCGCGCATGGACAGCGTAGACGTCATCAGCCGATCCGCGCACTCGACGACGTGAGGAAACCAGGTCAATGAGGTAGTGGTGTAGCACCTCTAGTCACTTTCTGTCGAAGACAGATGCGCCTCTGCTGCCTGCACGGTCTGCTGCCACACCGTCGGGCGGACTCTATGCCCTGCAGTGTATCCAGACTGGCCCATCGATTTACACTACCGTGACGAGGGCTTCCTAGCGGGTGATGGACCGGATACTACGTCAGGGAGGCCCTCGAGGCAAGCAAGGATTGTAGTTACGGAGAGGTGCGGGGCAACTGACTGACGATCACGCACCGCGCGGCGATGCCGAGGCGTGCTGACATTGCATAGTGAGACAGCAGTACAGGGTGGAGCTGTGATAACTGCCGGTCGCATGGTAGTCATACAGTATAGCAGACCTCTACATCTCTTTCCTCTTCTACACGCTGGACGTCAGATCACGCGGGTACGGGCCTGGGTTACTAGCCGCGCAGTGTATGCGGTACCTGTTGGGTGCGACTCGCGTCGACCAGCAGCTAGGTGAGGGCAGAGTGTTGGAAGCAGTGACGGGTCAGTCCTAGGGATTATGTATTGTGCGCCCGCTCTGCTGAGGAAAAATATGCGACTGTGTTATATAGCGCACTTGATAGAGGAGATTACAGTTCTGACGGGTTGATGTGATAGAGGACAGTATGGAGAAGCGAGCGCGAAGTCAGATGAGTCGCGCTGCTCTCTCGCAGGGTTGGCTCAGTGAGAGAAGCCCCAGTTGGGCGTCTGTGGGTACGGTAACTGGAAAGCGTAGAGAAATACGGCTCTATACCATGCACTTTGAGACTCGCGTGGAGATGCTGGATTCGTGTACTTATATACAGCTTGCGTGATAGGTGTGTTTGAGTTGTGGGATGCTGTAGGTGTGATCAAGATCTAGTGCTCCGTGATGTGTTATTGGATGGGAATTATTTCGGTGAGTAGGGGTTATGCCTGTAGAAGGTTGGGACGGTCATACGTAGTGGCTGGTGCAGTGCGGCTTCCGAGCTCGCTCTGCACGTGTTCGCTCTCGCTCGTATCTCGCGTAACTAGTGGTAGTTTGGCTGTTGCCTGTTTGGCACTCAGGTTACCGCGCGAATCGTAGAGCGCTGCACGTTTTATCGGAGTGAGCTACGCGCGTTAGGAGCAGGGGAGGCCCTGGCGAGCACGCCGCGTAGCATTTGCGAGACGCGTGATGCGGTGGGTAGTGGTCATTGTCACTACGGTACCGAGCCTTCAGCGTTTTGTATTTATCCGTCTATTGAGTTGCTTCACCAGGGTCATTCTAGTACCAGGAGCCAGAAAGTAGTATGCCTGAAGTAGAACTGAGAGCACGAGGGGTAGACGTAGATTTGACGGAAATAGTGGAGTATGATGGGCAAGAGCGCACAGAAAGCAGATTGAAGCGGAGGGACGAGGATACAGTCTCGCGAGCGAGAGGTGTGAGAGAGAGGCCGACGAAGAGCAGAAGACGGCATAAGACGGACGGACAGTAAGAGTGACGGATGAGGTGCACGAAGTAGTGCGGAGGAGGAGACTCAAAGGTTTTACGACAGTGAGCGTAGAGACTGCTCGCATTCGTGATACTGTGTGGCCAAAACCCTGACATACGGTTGTTGGTGTGTGGCGCGTGTACCGTGTGTACAGTTATTTGACGCTAGCGTGCTATGCCGAACCAGAGTCGCTGCCGCGGACTCGACGCGACTGGTTGGCTGCCTTTTGCGTGCTGTGTGAATAGATAGGTAGTGTGTGCGTTGGTTCCCGGACGCCGAAAGCGGCTTAAAGCCGCGCATCTGCTTCCGCGGACTGGCTGTGTGTGTTGTGTGTGTGGTAGCCGTGCGTGGTGTGTGTGTGTGTGTGTGCGTCGCCGCACGCGCGCGCGTGTGTTGTGTGTGCTGTGATTGCGCGCGGTGAGGGCTGTGGTTATGCGTTGTGTAGTGTATGTGGCTCCGGCGTGTGTTGCGTACAGACCGTTCGTTTGATGTGTTCGTCGCCGGCGCTGAAGGTGTGTTGATAGGCGGCGCGCGCGAATGTGGCGCCCTGTGTTGTGCCTATAGCGGGGTCCGTGTGCGTGCGTTGCTGTGTGTGTGTGGTGTTGCGCGCGCGCGCGCCGTGCTGTGTGTTGTGATCTAGCCCTTAACATTCGCAGGAATTTTCGGGACACGTACAATCGGCTCGCGCTACATCGGTTTCGAGGTGGTGGGGGGCTTTCCGGATTTATGCGATTGACACGCGGCTTCCTGTACTATCCTTCGCCGTCGTAACCCGCTCACCTGCGCGTTATTTTCGTACCTTATTACGGCGTTCTCCAACTGATCCTCTCTCTCCTTCTCGCAACTCCACAGTCCGTCTCTTCGTCTGTCCTCGACATCTTCGCCGCTCATGCCGCCACCGGCCACTGTTCGTAGGTGTGGTCGCTGCTGTGGTGTGCGCGTTCGCGTTTCGCGCGCGTCGTGTGTGTGTGTGTGTAGTGCGCGGCGGTTGTGGGGTCTGTGCTGTGGTGCCGGCGCAGTTCGGTGTGCGCGCGCTGTGTGATGTGGTGTGCGTTTGGTGTGTGTGGTGTGCGTCGGTGCATTGCGCGTGTTTACGGTTGCGCGGAGCAGGCCTGGAGTAGACTGGTAGAGATGAGCGCTGGCGGGGATTAGCTGTGGTTTCGTCACTGCGTGGATTCGCTGTTTATTTATTTATGCAACTTGTAGCCCATCTATATCTATCTTATGGTAGGCTATAAATAGTAAATCAATACATCCAGTGGGCAGTCGTCCTCGAATGAGTTCTGGCGTTAGCTTCGGTACGCAGCCCATGTCATGTTTATCGTGATCGTGGTTGACATGGAATGATGTGGGCGTGAGATATGTCATATGTGGTGTGGTAGATTAATACATAACGGTATTCTATATTATATATCATGCAATCAATTGCCTGCACCGTCCGGGATGCGCAGATAATACGCGTACTGCAGTGTTTCTTGTCGCGTCGTTTCCAATAGACTATCTGTGATGGCTAAATCAAATCGCAGACATCCTAAGTTTTCCTACCAGTCAGACCATAGTCGCTTGTAGTCGGTTTGTCGTTGCCCGTGGCGACGAGTCGTTGTTGTTTGTCGTGCATTCGTGGGGTCGGATCGCGGCATGATAGAATCCCGGAAGCTGCAAGCTAGCGACCGTTGGAGCGTTGGTGCGCGGAGGCGCGCGAGGCCTGGAATGCTGACCGCCTCCGCGTCTTCAAAAAACATTGTGCACTATATATTTTGTGTGTCAGTGTGGCGGTTCTGTAGGATTAGCTACGTGTAAAACTGCCGGCCACGCCAGCACCGTGCTCGCACGCGAGCGTGCCCCCCTCCATTACCCACGTGCTGACCGGGGCGGCGAGGCGTGCAAGGCATGCAGAGTAAGCAGGGAGGGAGGGGCAGGAGAAGCAGAGCGAGACGAACGGGGGACGCAGGGAGCAGGGGTGACGGGCAATGGTGAGGAGGCAGAATCAGACGAACGTGAGCGATAGACAAGACATCAGCATAGTAACAGCAGCAGCAGCGTAAACAAGGGCAGCAGCCAGTACGTAGCAGGGTATGTAGCAGCAGTAGTAACAGTAGCAGCAGCCAGACAGCGAGCAGCCTTTCTACCCGGCCAGCCTCGGTCCAGCACAGGTAGCGCAAAGGCCAGTAGTAGCAGAGCCAGCAGCAGACCAGCGTAACAGTAGCAGCAGTAGTAACCCGCAAGGGCGGGCAGGGTAGTAGGTCAGACAAGCAGCTGTGTAGAGCAGGCAGCAAGCCCAGCATGCCAAGCAAGCTCAAATAGCTCCAAGGCTCAGCAGCTTGCATATTCGGCTTGCGGATGCTACTATAGTTCAGCCGCAGTGCAGGAACCTCGAAGCTTAGATGGAACAGCTCATTCTCAGTCTATAACAACGCACATCCAAGTCCAGTTAAGTACAGGGTCGCTTAGCCCGAGCAACAGCGGGTCCTTAAGAATGGCTGGTATAGTCCATTCATCGGTGCACGTCACTCTTCCACCACGATAGGTGGGCCTCATGCGAGGAACAGAACGACTGGTATATCTGTAAGATACAAACGAAATTCTGCCCTCTACGCAGGCCGAGCATCGTCGTCCTTGCTGTCTCCATCCTCGCGGAACAGAAACACGGCGGGATCACGCGACTATGTCTAGCGGCGCGGCCAGTAAGGGTTACCTTAGGGGTGGTATTAAAAACTAAAATAATCTGCAATGAATCGGAAACTTGATCGGGAGGTGCATCCGTACGAGGAGTAAAGAGGCGTCCTAACGGAGCCGCGAGCAACCGAGCATCGAGGCGTGTAGCGCTAGTACGAGCGAATTGAGGGAGGTTGGCAGTTATTCGGTCGCCCTACCGCTGCAATGGTAGGGAGCTGCGGAGACAGGTGTGTCAAGAGGATATTGAGGCTGGGCCAAGCGCTCGACAACTGTCCAGTGAAGTTGACCGATGTGACAGGCTGCGGAAGGAGGTCCTGACCCCGGAACGCCGATGAAGAAGCGCCTGAGAAAGAATAATATGTTGTAGCAATACAGCAGCGGTAGTTTTAGGTTGGTTTACGTGAGGAGTTAATACGTATGCTGAAAAGGCGCCCGTTACGATCGGGTCAGGTAAGGCGCGGGCACGGGCGCGAGGAGCGTCCGTTGCCGTTCGCCCGCCTGCTCACCCTAGTCACGCTAACCCCACGATCTCTCGCTCTCTTCTCCCTCTCGATTCTCTATCTCTCTCTCTCTCTCTCTTCTCTCCTTCTCATCGCTCTCTCTCTTCCTCTCTTCTCTTGCTCTACTTCTTTCTCTCTCTCGTCTCATCTCTCTGCTCTCATGCTGTCTCTCGTCTCACTCTCTCCCTCTCTCTTCTCTCTCACTCTCGTCTCTCTCTTGGCTCTTCTCGTCACTGCTCTCTCACTCTCTCTCCGTCTCCTCTCTCTCTCTCCTCTATCTTTCCCTCTCTTTCTCTCGCTCTTCTTCTCGGCTCTCCCTCTTCTCCTCTCTCTCTCTTTTCTCTCTCTCTCTTCGTCTTTCTCTCGCTTTCTGCTTCTCCTTCTCTCCGTCTTCTCTCTCTCCCTCTCCTCTCTCGGTCTCTCTTCTCTCTCTCTCGCTCGCTCTTCTCTCTTCTTCTCTCTCTCTCTTCTCCCTCTCTCTCTCTCCTCTCTCTTCTGCTCTCTCGTCTATCCACTCTATCGTATGTCTCATCTATCTCCTCTCTCTCTCTCTCATCTCTCTCTCTCTCTCGCTCTCTCTTTCTAGAACGATTGGCGGCGAGCAATTTCGGTACTGTGTCGCGTGTTTACCGGCAGATGCCCCCGGCTGCGTGGAAGGGTGTGGGGGTTGCGTTACGGGGGCTTGAAGCAGACGATCCAGGCCATCGCACCGCATTATATCTTTTTATATATTTATTATATTATAATTATATTTTTAACTATCGATACTTACGCTGTCTTTCTATAATCGGTGTCATCCCACAAGTACCGCCCCCTATTCGTCTCATGGAAATCTTTTAGTATCGACCCTACCCCCTTTCCCAACCCCCCTGGACCGTCTCCACATCGCTACCCACTATCCACCATACCTCTCTTTCCTCTCGTTCTCCATACACCCCTTCCACCAGCCACCACCAACTACACCCTTCTTACGCGCGCCATTTACCTTAATTCATTTTCTTGTGTTCATTTTCGCGACGCCATTTTGCGTGTGGAGTCGTATCTCAGGCTGAGTCGTGAAGCACACATATATTACCCACGACCTACGCCGCCGCTTCAGCGAAATTATTTAAATCCGTTTAGAATCGTGACGTAATCGTGACCCAGCCGTGACCTCGGTGTACGTCATTCTCCACAACGCCGATCACAGTTTCTATCAGACTAGCCTATTGACCATTGCGAAGCTTGAATTGTTCCCGTGACGGATACGTGCGTTTACCCCGCTGCCCCCGCGATATAATAAAGGCAGTGCGAGTAAGAAGGGCTAAGGAAACGTGGCGAGTGAGAGAGAAAGGAGAGGGAAACGTGGCGAGTGAGAGAGAAAGGAGAGGGAAACGTGGCGAGTGAGAGAGAACGAACGAAGACGTTTAAGAAGTGCTATACAGCCAGTGATGCGCATAGAATTTTATTCTCTATTTTATTCATTATCTCTATTCACCACCCCTTCGTTCTCTCACACACACTCTATCACAAACACACTATCTTCCTCGCTCTCTCTTTTCACCAATCTCTTCCCCTCTCTCCGTTCTTCTCTTTGCTACTATAACCCCCTCTCCGTCTGCCCCCCCCCCACACACACACAGCTCCGTGCACACAGACGCACCCGGAGCTGGCAGATGTGTCGCTGAACCAGACCGGCCGCGCACACAACCCGTACCACCCCGCTCACACACCGCGCGCGCGCGTGAGCTGAAATCAAGACATAGTTATAACCCGCACATAAAGGCCTGCGCGGAGAACAATATAGTTATATAATTGACGGCAACGATGTTTGCCGACAGGAGTGCGATATTTGCTTAGCAGCCATTATTGGGCCGCTACGGCCGACCCGGCAACGCCAAATGTCAACGACGGCCGCCGCCATAATCACGTTTCCCGCACAAATAATTCAGTTTTAAAGAGTGTATTCAAGCGCGGCTCCATTTCGCCGGCCCGAAACGCGGGTCCGCACTGCTGTCGTGTGACTTTATAATGGCACAACTCCGCTTTCATCCGGCATTCAGATAACGCAGCGAAATGTTCGCCGTTATTCCGCGGCAACTTCCGCGCGGGGACTATAGTCTCGCACGGCGGAGTGTTATTAGGGCGGCGGTGATGAGGCCGGTCTGTGTACTAAGCGGTCGGCGAACGTGAGCGAGTGAATGAGTCGCGGAATGGAAATCTGCCGACGTTTGCTATTATGAAACGCCGCTGTCAAACAATACGTCTTCGTTGTTCGCTGGCAATTACCGACCCTGATAGAGATTTCCACCAGGGAGAAAGAGGGAGAGAGCGAGGGAGGGGCGCGAGAGAGAGGGTGAGAAGGAGCGAGAGAGAGACAGGAGAGAATGAAAGAAGGAGAAGGCGAGAAGGAGAGAAGGAGAGATGAGTGAGGTGGCAGAGAGGGGGGTGGGAGAGAAAGAGAGAGATAGAGAGCAAGAAAGAAAGAAGGAAAAAGAGAGAGCGCGCGTGCGAGAAGGCAAGAGAGAGAGAGGCAGGGAAAAATAGAGACAGGAGCGATACCAAACGGGGATTTGGAACTGCGGCTCTAGCAAGAGACGAGGGAGGAAGAGAAGGAAGTGTATCCCTATGTTCATTAACCTTACACGCGAGCTGCCCCAGGCAACACCTATACACTTCAAACAGCCCTCCGGCATAGATAGACACGACCCGGCCGGAAGCTGGCATGCGCGCAGAGTTAAAAGCAATTATCACCGTCATTAACGCTACAATTATGAGCATCACGAACGTGCAGCCTCCGTATCAATGCCTCGTGCACGTGCCCCGCGAGCGCGCTCGCATGTAACATGTCATCGTTTGTCCCAGCCTCCCAAACGCTGAGTCGTATATGAGTGGCATCGAGACGACAGACAGAGAGAGAGAGAGAGAGAGAGAGAGATTCTCTCTCTCTCTCCTCCTTCTCTCTCTCCTCTCTCTCGTCTCAATCTCGGCTCTCTCCTGCTGTCACTCGTCCTGGCTCTCCTCGGCTTTCTGTCTACTCTATTCTATGCTCTCTTCGCATAACGCCGCTCTTCTTCTTTCTTTCCTTTTTTCTTTTCGTTCTTCTAACTCTCTTCTTTACACCTCTCCAGCTCGCCTCCTCCATCTCTTCACTCCTCTCCACTCTCTCTCTCTCTGCATTTCACGTCTCTCTCTTCCTCTTCGTCTCTGCTCTCTCACCTCTTTCTTCGCTTTGCCGCCCCTCTCTCTCCCGCATCCTGTTTTACTCTAGTCATCTGAGTGCCTTTTATGTCTCTTGTCTCTCTCTCTCAACACAGCACACTCTCTCCCTCTATTTTCACAACCATGGAAGAACCTTCAAAAGTTTGTTGATTTATTGGCACGCCTTCGCGCGATCTCCTGATTTACGAGTTTGTCTTTCAACAGTCGGCCAGAAGCTCCGGTCAAGCTTTCGCCGCATCGATTCAGCGCTGACTTGCCAACAGGATGTAAATATGAGAGGGGGGGATTCGTGCGCTCATTAAAGTAAGATTAAAGCTAGTTAATGTGATTATGATGATGAACACAACGTGGCGCCAATCCGTTCTTTCCGTAACATAAGATTGCTGACCCGAAATCTGGTCTGGCCGTGCAAGCCGCTCTCGGGTTCACACCGAGTGCCGTAGTGTTGTGAACATTCACATTAATATATATATTATATATATATATAATATATTATTATATGATATACTATATGTGCTGTGTGTGTTGTGTGGTGTGTGTGCGTGCGTGCGTGGCGTGCGTGCGTGTGTGCGCGTGTGGCGTGGCTGCGTGGCGTGCGTGCGTGCGTGCGTGCGCAGTGTGTGGGTGTTGGGTGTGTGTGGTGTGTTATATACATGATATATATTATATTATTATTATTATTATTATTATTATTATTATATATATAGGGGTGGGCGCACAGACAGACACACGGACAGATGAATAGTTGGCCAGACAGTCAGACGGACAAACAGGCACTGTAATTATCCAGGTTTCTGGAAACGCACTTAACCCTCTCATGCCTCGTAGACGTTGTTTGATGTATAACGTTTATTGTCAGTAAATACATTCTACTATCTTATTCGCACACTCATCATACAATTGAGTGGCAGCCCATGATGCGTAATTCGCAATGTATTGTACATTATCCATTACAATATCGATATTTTAATTAGATTACATTACGCAATTACATTTATACATTACCTTATGCAATTATGTAATAAATTGTACTCTTATATCATACATAATATAATATAATATATTATAATATAATATAATATAATATATTATAATATAATATCATATCATTCATATCATATCAGGATCATATCAGATCATATCAATACATATCTATATATATCATATCATATCATATCATATCATATATATCATATATCATAAATAAATATAATTATAATACATATATATAATAATAATATAATTAACATATAATACAATTATAATTATAAATATGATATAATACAAAATAAATATATATATATATAATATAATATAATACAATATAATTTATATTATATTTATATACACAATATTAAATCATCCGCCCTACAGAAAAATAACTAATGATTTAATTTCAAATTAAATCGCTCTGAGATCCCTCGCATACATCTTCTGCTCTCTCTCTCCTATCTGCCCCCCTCTCTCCTCCTCTGCTCTCTCTCTCTAATCCTCCCTCTCTCCTCCCCTCTCTTCTCGTCTCTCTCTCTCTATCCCCCTTCCCTCCTCTCTTCTACTCACTCTCTCCTATCCTCCCCCCCGTCTCCCCCTCTCTCTCATCTCTCTCTCTCTCTCTCTCTCTCTCGTCTCTCTCTCTTATCCCACCTCTTTCTACCTCTCTCTCTCTCTCTATCCCGCCCGCTTCTCTACCGCTCTCTCTCGTCTCCCCTTCTCCTTTCCCGATCCCCTTCTCTCTCTCTCTCCTCTCCCCCTCATCTCCCTCCCCTCTCTCTCTCTCTATCCCCCCTCCCTTATCTCTCTTCTTTCATCCCCCCTCTCTCTCTCTACTCTCTCTCCGCCTACCCCCCCCTCTTCTCTCTCTCTCTCTTCTCTCTCTGCCTTTC
>NW_014577352.1:52310-55545 GCF_000485595.1 Priapulus caudatus
AAAATCGAGTCTGCCACGATCACACATCTGTATAAATTTATATTTAATAAGAAAACACAGCTTTACGGTACAATCCAGTGGACCACAGCAACCAACACAGTTGCGGAGGCCCTGTGCGCACCTAGCGCTGGTTACAGACAGTCACGGTGGTCACAAGTATTTCTAAAAAAACATTAAAAAAATTAAACGTTTTTTTTTAATCTACACAGCGCTACCTAACGATACACTAGGCTAATGATACAGTGCAGCTAATTGGTATCATCGTTAGTCTGCGCGGAGGCAGCCAATCATATACCATATGTTTAGAGATACAGCTGTGCTGCTTAAATCTCCATCTACATTCCTACAATGTATTTTATACGACCCATACTGATAGTCAAAAGAACAACTGGAATTTGCTAGTGTCACTGCACAGCCAGAGTGTGGATATATGCTGTACGCAATACATTGTGGAGAAGTAGCTCGCAATTGAGCAGTATTGATGCATTAGCATACAGTACATGAAAGGCAGTTATGCAAATGAAGCATGAATAGTACAGTTAGCGATATCACATCATTATGGTTGTAGGCTATGTAAAGGTCATATGGTGCTGAAACATTTTTGAAAGTTTTTCGTGACTACATATGTATACCGACCGATAAAAGGCAAAAATGCTGAAATGTATAAGCACACATGCATAAGCGCACTCATTATCAGACATGCACATACCCAGTCATGTGTGCATTGTCCTTGTGTCGCCATGACAATCCGGGGTGTCGCGTGCATTGTCCTGGTGTCACCATGACAACCCAGCCTGCCTCATGCACTGTTCTGGTGTCACCATGACAACCCAGTCTGCCGCATGCATTGTCTTGGTGTCACCATGACAACCCAGTCTGCTGCATGCATTGTCCTGGTGTCACCACCACGACCCAGCCAGGTGTGTACATTGTCCTGATGTCGCTATGACATCACAAGCATATACATCCAATAGCTTTTGTCTAAATCTTTTTGGCAGTTGACCGGCGGCGCTGAAGTTTTTGCAATATGCCGTCAGATGGCGCTGTCGTGAAGTCGAAGAGCAAGCAGAGAAGCCATCACGCGCGAGATAGTGACGTCATGTACGTTCGCGGCGACTTGGATGGAGAAAACACATTACCTGCAAACATAAGGTACTTATCTTAGTGCTCGCCAACGTACGTGTGTTTACGTAAATCTCGTTAGGCGCTAATTAAACACCGTGACATCACGAATCGACCGATAACCACCCATCGAAATCACGCTGATCAGAATTTGTTTTCGCTTGATTTGTTAGAGTGGTTCGTACTGGTGAACTACATGCACACAAGTATATCTGTTCATGGCACGAGGGGTCCAAAAGGAATCGCACCCAACGAGAGTTGATGTGATGATGCTAGGCAGCTAGGGCACTGCAAATAAAAAGCAAAGTAATGCTGGCTAACCATTCTTCACCTTTTAATAAAATATAAGACAAAGTCATTACAGGAAGATGAGAATCGAGGGAAAAACCTTACAACTGTGTTGAAAATCTACGTGGAATAACGCGCCTCGCTAGAAAGCAATAACTTCTGCTGGCATTTTCATTTATATCAGGGTGTGATAGCCATCTCTCCAGCACTGGGAATCCATTTTCTGAAAGGTTGCCAGTAATATGAAGTAATCTCTAGGTGCCTATGATTTTCGTTAGCACTTAAGTGGAAGCGTCGTGCTCAGGCCATTATTGTCAATCTTTGGCGTACTTCCAAAAAACAACATTAGTTTGCGCGTGTGTGTGCGTGCGTTTATGCCTGGTTAGAGAATACCGGCTACAAGTAAAGAAAGAAGACTGGTAAAGAGAAAATGTGCAGTGCAGAAAGTTCTCCAGGAGAGAGAGAAAGAGCAAGAGAGAGAAGAGAAAGAGAGAGAGAAACAAAAAGAGAGAGAGAAACAAAAAGAGAGAGAGAGAGAGAGAAAGAGAGAGAGAGAGAGAGAAGAGGAGAGAGAGATGAGCACATGAGTATATGAAGAAAGGTGCAGCTTATTATGCGGGATTGAATGAGGCCACGGCACTGTGGTACGAAGCTTCTAAAGCCTATGCCCTCGCTATACGTGTAGCAGAGGAGCATGCTGAAGTTAACATGCGCAACGTGCTAGCTGGCGGCTTGGGTTAGGACTCTTGCCAGCTGTGAAACAGCTTAACAGTGATTGCAGGCAAAGCCCAGTTTTCGTTAACGCGAGCGCCCAAAAATTTCGCACACCCAATGTCGTGCAGAAGATAACCCTGTCGTGTCATACTAATGGTGGTGTCGTGCGTCGGGTGGCTTGTGTCGTCGTGTGATTACAGCGAATCCCAGTGTCCGTAAGTCGTGTCGTGTGTATGTGTGCGATTCTTGCAATACAAATAAGTGTAAATAACTTTCTGATGAAACTTTTGCGCGAGCGAGCCGGCTGAATTGCTGTCGTTAAATTCCCCATTTAAAGATGTGTGACCGGGGAGGCGAAGTTTGCCGAACCTTGATGACCGTTCGTCATACTGGTAGTGACGCAATCTTAGCTCCCAGCAATCTAGCCCGACGGTTACTCACTAGAACACTACCGAAAACATCGCTCATAATGGGCACGCGACTGTTGCGGCTCGGTTGCAGACACCGGCATCTGGCGCCACTTCATAGTAACGCTAATCGGGTCCATCGATGCACGAGGGCGTGAATGATTCAGCACTGGCCGCGCGGCTACAGCAAGCGGCGCGCTCTCAGCCCGGCCAGACAACTATTGGCCTGAAAGTAGCAATTAAATAACCGGAGGAGAGAGAGAAGAGAGGAAGAGAGAGAGAGAAGAAGAGAGAGCAGAGAAGAGAGAGAGAGGAGAGAGAGAGAGACCAGCACAGAGGCGCCCATGAGAGAGAGCAATATAGAGGATTGGATAGGAGAGAGGGGGGGGACGGGGCGGGGTTGGGGGGAGGTGCAGCAGAACGAGTAGATTCAAGGGCAGACAATGAGAGAGAGTAGGGAAGAAAGACAAGAGAGCAATGCGAGAGAGAGAGAGAAAAGAGAGGTTTTAGAACGTCAATAGTGAGAGAAGAGGGGGAGAGTGATGAGTGATGTGTGTACAGACTAAGTGAGTCGAGTCAGTTCGTGTGCGGGTGAAGTGAAGTGATAGTTTATTTGCAAAGGCAAGGGATCGCAAACAATCTCTCTCTCATCGTCTCTCTCTCCCTCTCCAGTCTCTCTCTCTCTCTCTCTCTTTCTCTCTCTC
>NW_014577352.1:59944-61696 GCF_000485595.1 Priapulus caudatus
ACAACATTAGTTTGCGCGTGTGTGTGCGTGCGTTCATGCCTGGTTAAAGAATACTGGCTACAAGTAAAGAAAGAAGACTGGTAAAGAGAAAATGTGCAGTGCAGAAAGCTCTCAAGGAGAGAGAGAAGAGAAAGGGAGAAAGAGAAACAAAAAGAGAGAGAGAGAGAGAGAGAGAGAGAGCGCGAGCGAGCAGCACTTTTGAAATGCGTGTGTATTGGTGGAGAGCGCGAGATAGATAGATAGATAGATAGATAGATAGATAGATATATAGAGAGGGGGAGAGAGCCGCACTGGTGAAATGCGTGTGTGTATAGGTAGAGAGAGCGAGATAGATAGATAGAGAGAGGGAGCAACAACAGTGAGCTAATAGTGTGTGTGTGTGTGTGTGTGTGTTGGTAGGGAGATTTGTGTGTGTGATCAGATCTATACGCACTAGCACTAGCAGCGTGCGTCGGTAATATTGGTGAGACAGAATCCTGATGACTACACTGACTAGGACTGAACGCTTGAGGACTGAACGCGTGTTTCCCACACTACGTCACAGCGATGAGCCTCAGGTTCAAAGTTTCTCTGTAAGTTTACGTCAGTTTCTCGGCAAGGCTAATGTGTGCTTCCTGTAGGTGTCGGTTGAGGGTGTTGCGTGCAGGCGCTTCTGTAATTGTAACATTCTGTGTTCCCTGTATTTGTGTGCAGTAGTGTAAACTGTAAAGTATGTGTTTGCGTACGGTTGGTTTCCTTGTATGCGTTATTTTGTAGGTGTGTGTGTGTGCGTGCGTGCGTGTGTGTGTGCGTGCGTGCGTGCGTGCGTGCGTGCGTGCGTGCGTGTGTGTGAAGATATAATATTTATCATATGTTACCTGTGTTTCGTTAAGCTAAACGTTGCTGTAGATTTAATGAATGTTGTCAGTTAAAATAGGTTTATAACATGCTACATGAAAGCTTTGTGGCGCAATACTTACTATACTTACTATAAAACTATAAACTATAATATATATATTCTATGCTAAAAACTCAAAGCTAACCAACTATAACCATACCTACTAAAAAGCCAGAGTTAGCTTTGAGAAAGCCTGCTGGCAGCAGGCGAAACGTAAGCGGTACGTTTCCAATCTTCACGGTTGAGTAAAAATTAACCCTGTTATATGTATTAGTCTACCAACCGAATGAACTTATTTAATGATAATAATATTGATGATGATAATATTGATAATGATATTAAATTATAATGTTCATAAATAATTTAGTTTCCTCTTAACAGTTGGTGGCTGCTGCACTATTCATGCTTTTCTAGTAAAGTTGCTGCAAATCCTGCTTTCAGCTCCACTTAACAGACCAAACGCGTTTTGATTTTCAATTAAACAATTATGATATAATAAGTCTTGCAATATTTTATGTTTCACCATTAGCTTCAGTTAAATTATGCATATAATCCGGAACAGAAAGTCGGTCAGGTAAATAGTGGCTAGGTATGAATATAGTTACTCCCTTCATTGGTAGCTGTTGACGTGTGGACGTGGCAGTGGGGGAGGTATCATGACTGTGCACAATTTGTTTGTTGTTGATGTAGAACGCTAAAAGTGAACACCGGATACTAGATATATGTTGGCATATACGCCATTCTTTACGCGATAAGTATCTTAATATATATTCAGGTCTATGGCCAGTGTTTACCTTTTTGGCCCGAGTCTTTCTCTCTCCCTCTCTCTCTCGCGCTCTCTATCTCTCTGTCTCTCGCGCTCTCTATCTCTCTGT
>NW_014577352.1:62720-71600 GCF_000485595.1 Priapulus caudatus
AGAAGAAGGAGGAGGAGGAGGAGGAGAAGAAGAAGGAGGAGGAGGAGGAGGAGAAGGAGGAGAAGAGAAAGAAAAGGAAGAAGAGTAGTAGACGAAGAAGAAGGTAAGGATGAAACGGAAGAGAACGAGCAAGAGCAGGAGGAAGAAGAACAACAAGAACACCACCACCAACAACAACAACAACAACAACAACAACAAGAACACCACCACCAACAACAACAACAAACAATAGACGAAGAATATTGCAGTGTGTTCAGTGAGGGCTATCGTTACTGCCACACAACAACAACAACATCATCAGCAGCAAACTCAGCCCAGCATACCTAATTGATCAACCAGCTACCCTGGATATCACCACGCAGCGTGCAGGCAGCTGCCAGCATGCGTGCGGGGTTAGCGGGAGCATAACCCCATCCTCCGCACGCGCGCGCCGCCGCGATCCACGGAAGCTGGAAGCCACGCACCTAGCGCAGCATCCATCCATAATGCATGCGTCCGCGTCTCAGCACGTGGCCGTGGCATGTCGCTTAGCTGCCGTTGTCAGGCAGGCAGTGGTGCTGGCAGGAAGGTTTCCCCGAACAGGCCGCGCGGTGGTGGTGGGAGGAAGGAAGGGGGGGCCTCGGCATGGTTGAGGGAGGATCGGAGGGGCCGGCCGGGACGCCGCGTTCGTAATTTCCCGGTGGCTGGAGCACGCTCCTCGTGGCGATCGCGTGGCCGCCATCGCCGCGGCGAGTGATTTCCCTGCGGCCCGCGCCGCCATCAACCTCGCTCAAAAACAATCACACGATCCGCCGGCTCTTTCAGCGATCCGAATCGCCGCCGCTCCATTAGCGTTTCGCTCGTTTCCATCAGTCGCCAAGGTTGGAACGCGTTATGTATTCATTATAAAATTTTCAACGAGCGCGTGTGAAATATTTAGTGCGCCCGCGCCTTAAAAAACAGAAAGCCTGAAAATTATAATTAACTGGAGTTGCCAAGTGCCACTCGACTGCCACCTGGTGACGATGCGAGACTCTTGTCTGCTGGCCGGAAATCGCTGATTCGTACAAACGTACACAAACAACAGATACGTCACAGTGGCTGTACATGTACGCTCCCTGATGCAGGTCTAGTCCGTGGCGTACATGTCTACTTACAATCTTCCTCGGTATTTTTCCATCGAGTTCTCGTCGAGGTAAACACGACACTGTGTGGGGGGGTACCGTATGTGTCTGTCATCTTTCTAATCTTTACAAACTTGTGTGTATGACTCCGCCCCGAATCTACTCTAGGTTGACCCTCAATCATCACTACCTGTCTACACAAATGTAGGTCGACGTAGGTGTGGAGCGTGCAAGACGTAACGCGGCTGTAGTGGTGGATGCACGCTCGCGCGGGGCAAAGTGCTATTGACAAGCCCCGCTATAACTCGTCGTGCAAACAGAGGCGATTGCTGGCCGCGGTGTCTCAGCCCCCCCCCCTCCTCCCACGGACACGTTGTTTATCATCAAACGTAACTATTTTCGTCGAGGCGACCCAGTGACGCACCCCTGCAATTTCATGCTATCTATCTTAACTATCTCTGCTGTGTTAAATATCTTGACTGTCCTCCATAATCTCTCTCTCCTGCCTCTACAACCTCAGTGACTCACCCCTGAGGTTTCACACTAACTGTCATGTCTCTCTCTCCCGCCAATATTGCCTCTATACGACCTGTATTTGTCACACTGTAAAACTGTCAACTGGCAACTGTCAACTGTCAACCATCAACTATTTTTTTTAAACTATGTTTGTCGGGACGACAGCGACGCACCCATGCTAATTCACGCTATCCTTTGTATATTATCTATCATATATCGCATCATATTATATTATAGACTATTATATATCATCTCTCTCTCTCTCTCCCGCAGATCTCGCCTCTACGACCTCTTCGATCACATCGAGAAGGAGTTCCAGAATCTCTACGTCGAGAATGTCGCGCGTAAGTAGCGCGCCGGTTGCCACGGCAACGCATCATCACCGTGGCTTCAATGGCTTCACCGCTGACGCGAGAACTGCGTGTTATCGGCGTTGTCGTCACGGTGCGATCGTTGGGTGTAAGCTGGAGAAATAGAGAAGAGAGGGAGCTAGATAGAGAAACACACAGAGAGAGAGAGAGAGAGAGAGAGGGACAGACGGAGATAGGAAGTGAGAGATATGAGAGAGGGATAGTACAATAGAGGGAATGAGAAATAGAGAGCAAGTGTGTGCTCATGCACGCGCTCTAGACTGGTGACACCCGCCAGAGCTTCTCACACTTCCCACAGGGACTGTCACCACCCTCAGGCTATACTCGGGGCTACCAGTACCACACTCACATCAGCACACACTGGGATAGAAACCTGGGCGATAGAACACTGGGCGCATCAAGCTGTAGTCGAGTTAAAGTCCGTCGCCCGCAGATGCACAGTGTAAGATAATTGCGCGAGAACTAAGCGCGAGCGCGTGCTGTTGTTTGTTCGCGCTCGCTGCAACAACACGCCGCTTGTTTATGCTGTTGCCGGCGGGGAAGGAGGGGGGGGGCGCTGCATGACCCGCAAGCTGCCACCATGTGGCGCCCGTGTGGTTCGTCGGGTCGTGGCCGGCGGTGGGCATCATTCCCTGCTCTCCTCCCCACATTGTTGCGACCTCGGTGGGCTGCGGTTTGCCGTGCGACGTCTCCGTGTAAATTAACTAATTAATTGAACTAAGTAAGTTATCTAACCGGATCATACAGTGTCCCTCCCGTAGATTTATGCGTTACTGCGTGGATTTCACTCAGGACCTCTGTCTTATCTGCTCTTTCTGCCACGACATCTATCTTGTCTGCTCTGCATACGTGTTCTGGTATCATCTTTATCGTAGTCCATTTAAAAATTGACGTATTTTTTCTCACCGCGTGCTAACACGGTTTTCCTCGGCGTAACACGTTAGCCGTGAGCGCAATTCCTCCTGCAGGTGGCGCTCGTGTGAGCACGTGTAGCGGCGCCACCTGTGGACGGGGCCGGCGGTCGGGTGACGGTGTCTTGTCGTGTGTTGCAGTGCAGGAGAAGGTGGACCAGCTGAATGAGAGGTTAGAGCTGGCTCTGGACCGACAGCTGGACAAGGATGCAGACGTGTCAGAGATCGCGCCAAAGGGAGGCAAGAATAAACGTAAGCTTCCTCTTGTTACCCGCGGCAACGCCAAGCGTGCACGCAGCTTCCTCATCCTTGGCCGGCATCCGCCATGCTTTGATCCGCCAGTCTCTCTACATGGTGTGCGAATCACCCAGCCTCCTTGTCATCTATTCTCTGTCACCAAGCGTCTGCATCCTACATTCTTTATTAACCAGTTTTTGCATGCTCTGCCAACCACCCTGACCTCGTTCATCATCCACTCAACAAGCTTGTACACTCTCTGCCGTCTACCCAGCCTCTCAAATCTCCATCCTCTACCCCGGTCTCTTCATTCGTTTAACCCGACCCACCCTTCCTCACTCACGCTCATTACTTCTTTACTCTCTCCCTCATTCACCTTCCACCTACAAATACTCACAATAGGCGAGTACTGAAGATTGCTGCCACAGTGGATGGCACGCGGTAAGATTTGCTGCTTCTTCTTCTTCTTGATTTCGCTTCTTCTTTCTTGATTCATGCTTCTTTCTTCTTGATTTACGCTTCTTCTTTCTTGATTCATGCTTCTTTCTTCTTGATTTACGCTTCTTCTTTCTTGATTCATGCTTCTTCTTCTACTTTCTCGTTGATTCACACTTCCCTTTCTCCGCATTGATTCGTACAGCCAGCCAGTTTAGCCAGAAGATCAAGACAACGTACAAGGCATCGACGAGCAAGATTGTCTCGAGCTTTAAGACTGGCTCCTCCGGCTGCCAGCTCGTGCGCGAGTACAAGGGACACAGAGACGGCGTGTGGGACGTGTGCTGGTGCCCATCTACAGACGGAATCATCGGAACCGCGTCAGCCGGTGAGTTTTGCTAGTCTGGTGAGTGGAGAGTGGTGACGACAGGTGGTGACATGGTGTGTGGTGACATGGTGTGTGGTGACGACGGGTGGTGACACGATGTGTGGTGATGGTGCGTGATTAACATGCATTGTGATATTGTGTGGTGACACTGTGGTGACAAAATGTGGTGACAGTGTGTGGTGACAGTGTGTGGTGACAGTGTGTGGTGACAATGTGTGGTGACAGTGTGTGGTGACAGTGTGTGGTGACAGTGTGTGGTGACAGTTGTTGGTGACACTGTGTGGTGACAGTGTGTGGTGACAACAGTGTGTGGTCACAGTGTGTGGTGACAGTGTGTGGTGGTGCAGTTGTAAGTAAGGTGGACAGATAGAGAGAAAAAACAAGCAAGTAGATAGAGAAACACACACAGAGAGATACAGGCAGAGATAGGAAGTGAGATATACGAAGCAGGGACAGTCTGAAGGGGAGAGAGAGAGAGAGAGAGACAGAAAAAGAGAATAAGAGGAGGTGTAGGAATATCAAGAATTGATGAGCGAGGGAGGAGACACACGTTAGAGCTTCACAGTGCATGCTTTCCCACGCCTCTACCCTCACTGCTTACCGTTACAGACCACACGGCGCGGGTGTGGGATGCTTGCTCCAGCAGCTGCCTGCTGCAGTACATGGGTCACACTGGCTCGGTGAACTCGATAAAGTTCCACCCTTACAACCAGCTGGTGGTGACAGCGTCCGGAGACAACACTGCTCACATATGGATGGCCGCTGTGACACCCAGCAATCAGGAGGTAACAGTGAACGAAGGTGTTGCCCTCCCCCGTGTTTGCAGTGGGGAAGTGACTAGGTACTTTCCTGTAGTGATTCCTCTGAGGACATGGATGGTTACAGTGAATGATGATGTTGCCCCTCCCCTAGTTTGCAGTTGGGAAGTAACAGCATAACTAGGTTCCTTCCTGTGGTAATTCTCCCGGGGAAATGGGTTGTGAACTTGTGACAGTGAATGATGGTGTGGTTCGTGGTTTACCATGATGCTCTCCACTCTTTGATTCCTGGAACCTTTATCTTCGGAGAGTTATCGTGGTTGGATAGCCGTAGGGGATACAACCACATTAACTCTCTAAAGATAGAGTTTACGGGAATCAAGGAGTGGCGAGCATCATGGTTTTTGCCTTGCTTGTTTTCGTTGATGTATTCCCCATGGGTAAAGTTTCCCAGTGTAAGTGCACACGGTAGATTCGTCGTCCATGGTTAGAGGGTACTTTATGGTTAACAGCCATGCCTAACGATCTACTTACGTGTTTCCAGAAAGCTCATTCTTCTGAAGATGAAGTCGACATGTCAGAGAAAGAAGACATGGAAGGTATTCATTCTGTTTCTCTCTATTTAGCAAAGCATAGATAGAGAAGTCGTTTAAAGCCACAATATGCGCATCTACACGCTAATTTCTCCAGTACTAGACTAGCAAATACTTCGTGACATGCATAATCACACTACCTTATGACAAAATAAACTCTAGTTCCTCCCATTTCACTGCGCGTTTGCTTAAAACCCACAAGAAAGAGGTGCGAAATCTGATAATCTGGCGCCAACGCCGAATTGTTTGCCAAGCAATTTCGCCGCGAATCGGTTAGGTGACGTCACATGTTGCTACGGGTGTTGAGCAGAAAATATTGTCGTTTACATTTTAAGATAGTTGTAGTATTGTGAACTGCAGTGTATTTAACATCAGTGGCTATTGGGAAAGTAATAATAGGCAGCGTAATAAACTCTGAGAATAACGTATTGATTTTAGGCTTGATATCGCGAACGATAACATGTCATTGCGCTAGCAGCGTGCGAGCGAAAAACGCACACGGGCCGTAAAAATCTTTGCTACACCTGCTGTACGGTTGCTTGGCAGAGCAACGCGAAAGTATCAACAACATCGGAGAATTTGAACAACATTGGAGGTATTTTCAAATACTTTTTATAAGACAACGCGCAGTGAAATGGGAGGAACTAGAGTTTATTTTGTCATAAGGTAGTATGATTATGCATGACACGAAGTATTTGCTAGTCTAGTACTGAAGAAATTAGCGTGCAGATGTGCATATTGTGGCTTTAAGCTACAGAGCACCACTTGTGAGTGTTCTAAAAGAAACGGCAGATTCAGAGAGTGCACAACTTCTCTCGTTCAGCATGCTCTCGCCTCCTTCCCGCACCCACCATCCATCAACCACGCACGTGACCGCCCCGGCAACGACGCCCCTTCCACTCACTTACTGCTCACTCCCCGGCAACCGCGCGCGTGGTCGCCGCGGCAATGCCCCCGTCTTACCCCCGCATCTCGCTCGCTTGCAGAGGCTGCGGACCACGTGGAGTCGGCTGTGATTCGGACGCCGTCGACGGAGCTGCGCGGACACACGAGCGTGATCATCGCCGCCGACTGGATGGCCGCCGGCGACCAGATCGTGACGGCGTCGTGGGATCGCGCGGCGAACGTCTACGACGCGGCGACGGGAGAGCTGCTGCAGTCGCTCGTAGGTGAGGCGCCACCTGCTGGCCGCGAGAGGGTGCCGCCGGCGCGTTCCTTCGCTGTGGTGGTCCGTCGTCTATGCGACATTGCGTGGAGTCGTTTGCAACGCAAGCAGGAATGTTTAACGCATGTTACGTGCCATGTGCAGCAGAGCAGGATGTGCAGCAGAGTAGTACGTGCAGCAGAGCAGGATGTGCAGCAGAGTAATATGTGCAGCAGAGCAGGATGTGCAGCAGAGCAGGATGTGCAGCAGAGTAGTGTATGCAGTGGTGCGGCCCTCTCACGGGTTTCTCTGCCCCTTGAATCTCTCCGTGCGTCTTTCTTCTCCTCCCCATCTTCTCTACACCTTCTTTCTCGTGGCTGCAGGCCATGACCAGGAGTTGACTCACGCGAGCACGCACCCGAGCCAGAAGCTGGTCGTCACATCGTCGAAGGACACGACGTTCCGACTGTGGGACTTCAGAGATCGGTCGATGCACTCCGTCAACGTCTTCCAAGGACACACCGAGTGAGTGTGGGACCGTCGCGTCAACGCTGCGTCATCGTGTCCTGTTCACGCTAGCCGCCATGCTTAGATATAGGGTTAGATAGGGTTAGATAGTATTATAGTATCAGGAGCGTATAATGACAAATTATATCATAAAATATAAATTAAATTAAATTAAATTAATTAATTTAAGTTAATTAAATTAAATTAAATTAAATTATAATGACAAAATTATTGTATAATGACAATTTGTCATTATACGCTCCTGATAGTATATATATACTTATATGTAGACAGTAGATGGATAGATATTTGATATTAGGTAGTATATATTCATATTCATATTGATGTATATCATAAAGAGTAAAAAGTATTATGTTCATGTACTTATATTTATAGTATTAAATATTATATATAGTATTCTAATTTTAATGTCTAATCCTAATCAGACTCATGGGTCGTTGGCTCATGTTTATCAGTCCCTGTAGTGGTGTGATTGGCTCACGTTATGCCCTATAGCTGCTACTATATTGGTATAATTTGATCACGTTTTAACCAATAGTTTCATCACATCAACCAATAGTTGCGCCTGTTTTAGTATAATTGCATAACATCATGACAAATAGCTGCCCCTGTGTAGTTTATGGGTATAATGTAACCTCAGCACGATCTACGGCTAACTTGTGACTTAACGTAAGTGAATGTAGGTGGCGCTAGTAGCGAGTAGCGTTGTCACCATCGTCGTCGTCATCTGTTGTTGCAGGTCAGTCACGTCGGCGGTCTTCACGGCCGGTGACAAGGTCGTGTCCGGCTCCGATGACCGCATGGTCAAGGTGTGGGAGATCAAGAACATGCGGTCGCCCGTGGCAACGATCCGCCTCGACTCTCCCGTCAACAGGTACGTGTCACCGATGTTTGCCGCTTTCGCCTCCGCATTGTCGGGTTCGTTTGTGCACATACAGCATGGTAACGCGTATAATTCGGTGTCATAGAGATGCTACTGATATACAAACAACTGCTGTTGTGTTCCTTTTGTTTTGTTTATTGATGAAACTACGCTAGTAAACGATATGGATTTATTCAGGAGAACGGATTTATACGTGTAACAATCCCGCCTCCACATCTTCGGTTTCGTTTGCACACGTACGCGGAATCGGTCGAATGCGGAAACACGTCCGGCGAAATTCGTTCTTTCAAATTGATCGTGCGAGTATTTTTCGCAAGCGCCTCTATGATGTGAAGCCACTCAACTTAACATTTCATTATCTGCACGAAGATACAATAGTCTCCTACGTCTTCCTGGTATGACATCGTTCATCACATCATCAACCAGGATTATATCAATCATGGGGACGCTTACAAATCGGTATCCTGGAGATGCCACTGCTATACAAACAACTGCTATTGAATTCCGAATTTGTTATGTTCCCTTCATATTCTTTTTTGATGAAACACTACTAAACGATATGGATTTTATTAAGTAGACTATCGATTCGTGCATCATTAATAGCCAAACATATCGATACACATATCGTAAAGGTTTATATCACACTACATCGATGTACCGACGAATCGTCCAACCCTCCTATCTCTCACTGTGCACGCATGCGCGCGTTCACTACATGTGATTCTTCTATCTTCCATCTCTCGTGTGCATGCACTACATGTGATTCTTCTATCTTCCATCTCTCGTGTGCATGCACTACATGTGATTCTTCTATCTTCCATCTCTCGTATATGCATGCACTACATGTGATTCTTCTATCTTCCATCTCTCGTATATGCATGCACTACATGTGATTCTTCTATCTTCCATCTCTCGTATATGCACTACATGTGATTCTTCTATCTTCCATCTCTCGTATATGCATGCACTACATGTGATTCTTCTATCTTCCATCTCTCGTGTGCATGCACTAC
>NW_014577352.1:72421-89214 GCF_000485595.1 Priapulus caudatus
TGCATGCACTACATGTGATTCTTCTATCTTCTGTGTCTCGTATATGCATGCACTACATGTGATTCTTCTATCTTCTGTGTCTCGCGCAGGCTGTCGGTGTCGCCCGCACACAACGTGATCGCGATACCGCACGACAACCGGCACGTGCGTCTGTACGACCTCGCCGGTAACCGACTCGCGCGTCTGCCGCGCGGCAACCGGCTGGGCCACAAGCGCATGGTGTGCGCGACGGCGTGGTCTGACAAGGAGGTCACGCCCGGATGCAACCTGTTCACGTGTGGCTTCGACCGCAAGGTGCTCGGCTGGAGCGTCAACCTGGAGAAGGAGAACAAGGACAAGGACAAAGACAAGGACAGGGATTAGAGTGGCGGGGGAGGCGGCGCCGCCGGGGAGGGGGGGGGCAACGTCACCTGGCGGGTGATGGCTTCTCTCCTCGAGGTTGGTCCGACGTAGAAGGGATACGTCTTCCCACAGGAGAAGCTCCACTATAAATGGAAACCTCCTCCAATAGAGAACTCTCCCATGTAGGGTGTCACCTCCTCCCACATATGAAACTTTCCTGTAAGGGGACACCTCCTATAAGGGGAACCTTTCCTGATTGGGAACTCTTCCTTCTATAGGGGTATGTCTTCTGTAGGGGACACGTCTTCCAAAAGGGGGAACTCTCCTGTAGGAGGATAAGGGGATACCTCCCTCCACAGAGGAAGCTCTCATGTAGGGGAAGGCCTTGGTAGTGTCTTCTGTAGGGAGACGTATCCCACAAGGGAATGTAAAGCTGGCAGCACACTTCACCATTTTCGTTGCTCGTACATGCAATTTTCGTGGTCGGCAATTTTTGTGCCCTTTGCCGCGTCACAGCACACGTCACCACTGAGTGGTGAGTCTGGTGACATGTGCTGTTGACGGCAATTTTTTTTCACTGCGATTCCTTCCCACAGGTAGCCTATTCCAGACTGCTTTACCAAATACCAGACAATTATTAATAGTATGTAGATGAATCAATCTAGGCCTAATAACTTCTAAAACAACTTAAAATTTTCAATTTTTTTATTGATAATTAAATTTATTAACAAAATAAATACCAGTATAAAATATTTGAAACTCAACATGATGTACATGAAACAAGTTACAGTAGAACCCCACTTAATGGACACCCTGTTTTAAGCTGGGCACCTCTCCATCATGTCTATTAATGTTCAGTCCATAATAGAGGGGTTCTACTGTATAACATTTTGAAATCATGTGACGGCAGCGCTAATTTTGATTGGTCTGCGAGTGATTTTGTTGCCGATTGCCGTGGTGGCTTGGCGCACACTTCACCACAAGTTGCCACCACGAGCAATTTTTGTGGTGAGAAATCAAACCGGTTTTATTCTCGGCAACTCGTGGTCACCACTAAATTTCCGTGGCGACTGGTCGTTGCCGGCCCCCGCAACACTTGGCCATTTTTGTGGCGACCACGAAAATTGCCTGTACGAGCAACGAAAATGGTGAAGTATGCTGCATGCTTTAGGGAACAGCCTTGGGAGTGTTTCCCCTGTGTGATAGCTACAGTGGGCTTAGTGGTGTCGCACATACAGAGGAGTAGCATCTCTTTATAGGGGGTGATGGCTACAGTTACGTAGGTAACGACTGCAGTTGGGTGTGCATGGTGTGTGACACTTACAGGGAGGGTAGGTGACATTCGTGGCAGGAGATTTATATTACCAGTTGTTATTATGCAACTCCGACAGAAAGAAATTTCAGTCGGCAATTGTTTATCTATCTAATTTATAGGATTATGTGTATTATCGTACCAGACGTGAATAAAACACACTTGGTTGTAATCACACTTGTAAAAACGTGCGCATCACACTCTTAAATACGTGTAAAAAAACACTTGTATTTATTTACTGCTGATCATAATATTATATACGTGCATGCGTGAGTGTATATACGTGCATGCGCGCCATCTATGTGTGTGATTTTACACGCAGGCAGGACACGTGATGGTTCATCACTCCAACATTTCTGTAGCTGTTGCTGTGCTTTGTAGGCGCTCATGATACTGATGTAAAACAAACCGAGCAGAGACGTGATCTTCTGTAACGAGGGAAAAACAGCCAAGGCTCCGTTGTCAGAAACAAAATTGGTTTTAACACTAATCTTATCATTGACTTTTCCTCACAGATTGTTGACAGAAACATGGTAAAGTTCTGCGTCTCTCATACGCAGTGTGCACAGGTCCGGTCTGCGAGTTTATGTTAGGTTCAAGTCAATGTCAGGTGCGTGTACAGGATTTGTACCAGGGGGGGTCTAACCGTAACCCAAACTTGCGAGCACGCGAAGGGGGGGTCTGTCAGAACAATTTTGAAATTAGACCCCCTTAGATGCGTTTTCTGCGCGAGCAGGGGGTGGGGTCCGGACCCCCCCCCCCTGTACACGCCCCTGAATGTTAAGATCAATGTCAAGACTAATTTTATATCTGACAATGGGCTCCAAAACTCGACCAAGGCACGAACAGTCTTAGTGAGTTAGCAAGGAACTAGTGGGGTCAGAGGCACTAGACTGATAGATTCATATTTTACTCATGCAGTGCAGTGATTCGTGAATACGCGAGGAATCGTGGAACGAAAAGGTGCGCTTGATTCGCATCACACGCCGAGATCGATTCACGAAACGTTAGGCGCGTCACTAACAACATTGCTGCATTAATAAATGGCTTTCTAATGGAGCCTCCCGTAGTAAGCTAACTGTCTAATGGCGTTCCCCATTGAGAATTTTCCTTCTCCAGCAGTAACTCATCTTGCTCTTTCTCCAAAGTAGTGCAGTCGTGCTAGTACCAAGCTACTCCTTGGTTATTTCCACATTTCGATACGTTGTGCATCCGATATAGCGTGAGTTATGACACTTAACAAACACAGGAATGACGCTTGACGAAGTTATTTATATTTACTTTAGTAGTCTATTTTGTCTCGGTGTTGTTGTGTTACTAGTTCGGTGCACAGCTTGTGATCACGTTATAGTATAAAGTATATCAAATGCAGACGCGCTTATCATATACGATTCTTCGATGGATGCAACGTGTAGGTCATCATCATTGTTTTGGATGAAATGATTATAATTTATGTTCACCGTGTTTGTTGCAAATGTTATGAATAGCGTTGTAGAAATATGAACATATGGATGAAATATAAGAACAAACATGTCTAAAACTCAGCCGTTTTTATTCGGCGATCTTTCTTCGCCTGTCGTCACAGTCATGAACAATTACTCGCAACATACCTGTACATACCTGTACATACCTGTACATACCTGTACATACCTGTACATACCTGTACATACCTGTACATACCTGTACATACCTGTACATACCTGTACATAATTGTACTGGGGGGTTTTCAGGTAATGATGATTAACAGTTTTACGATGTTGCATCGATCGAACCACTTGCACTCTCTCCCACTCGTACCCCTCACCTCCTCTCTCTTATGAATGTGTTTGGGGCAAACACATCACGAACAGCCTCTTCCAGGGCAGCTTCTCAGTCGGAAGGAAGGACTGGACTAGGGAGACTGGACTCGTTCTATATATATTATATATATATTATATACATATATTATAGTTCGTATTATAGGGAGATCTGTTTCTAGAGAGGAGGAGAATCCTCGCGAGTCTTCTCTAGTACGACGCACCAGTTGCCGTTGTCATGGAAACTCCTCACCGTCCTCGCGCAGCTGACGCTCGCACACAGCGCCTCCAGCTCCCCCTGGCGAAAAACGTGGTAGAATCGATGAAAGACGGGCGGCGTCTGCTCGTCGTTGTCATTGCCGGGGGCGACGGGCGGCGGGCGGCCGCCGCGCAGGTGCCAGGGCACGAGCACGTCCTGGTGCTTGAAGTTCGTCCTGTTCACGTGAACGGGAAGCTTGCGCGGAACCTCGTCTGAGCCGCCGTCATCGCCCGGATGTCCGTCCGTCGATCGTCGACGCATCGTGGCGTCGCCGGTGTTCCCGGTCACTGTCTCACCGACCATCCCGTCACAGCTGGTCGTGGGTTCGCGTCTGTTCACTGACGCGGCGTCCGTCGTTCCCGGACCGCTCCGCACGCCGGGCCGCTCTCCCTCTCTCGCGTTCTTCTTCTTGATGTAACTAGACTTTGCTTGTTCGCCACGCTCCTGCTCCATCGCCCACACGTAGATCAAAGCCTTGCCACCAGGGGTCAGCACTCGCATCAGCTCCTCAATGGCGGCTAGTCTTCTCTCCTGAAAGAGGGACAACTGTGTGTGAAATGCGATCGCGAGTTAGGGATTATAGATTTATAGATCATAGATATTTATTATGGATTTGGGAAGGACTGGAAGCAATTTGTGGAAGAAAGTTCATACTCCAGGGAACAGGAGTGAGGTAAGTGCCACAGTATGTTAATAAGTACATAGTAGATTACAGTAGGTTATATGGGGAATGATAACCTAAAAAAATCGAGGAATAATAATAAGAAACCAGCAAGACTAAACGCAGAAACCAACTAGACAGACACTAGCTGCAGTAAGACTAATGGTGAGGTTGGCGGCGAGGCGTTGCGTACCCGCGTGGAGAGATGGTGGATGACGGCGATGGAGAGGCAGACATCGATGGTGGCGGCGCGCACGGCGACGCGCAGGCAGTCGCAGCCAAACACCTCGTGACCTCGCCGCCTGCTGATCTCATTCAGGTTGCCGCTGCGATCGCAGCCAACCTACAACAACGATTTATAACACTGCATCGGTCGCGGCACATCGGATGCATTCATGGCATCGCGGTCTAATCGAGAACAAGTAAATTCATCGTTTGAGACGCACTCAGACAGCCATACAGTCATTAAAGTTGTTTGAACTTTTAATTACATTAATGTTGTATCTATTACTTAAAACAGCTGCCTTCTGTATTTTCATACTCGTTCGTTTGCTTGTTTTGTTGGTTAAACAAATTGTGAAATTTCAAACCGAGGTTACATTGCATTGACTCGATGCATCTACACTTCTACCTGTATTATAATGCGAGTGTATTTTGCTGTATATTATGCGATCTTATGCGTGATTACCTTGACGAGGTGCTCGCTCCCTGCCAGGTATTTGCCGTTTCCACTCCCAACGTCCAGCATGAGAGACCCTCGAGGTTGTGAGGCTAGGAACTCGGCCACCTGGGGCCACTGCCTGTGCCGAGTTCCACTGAAATGTCCCGCTATCTCCTCGTACACCTAACAAAGTAAAAGAGAGTTGGATCAAGGATAGTTTCAGATCCCGTAAATGTGTTTTCGCCTGTGTGCTAAACTAGGCTTGGGTCAGAGAGTCGACGAGTGTGACTTCGAGTGTTCTACACGTTTGTGCGAGGAGGTATAATCATAATTGCTGTTACGTTGTTCGTAGGCTGGTGTTGTATCGTGAATGTCGCCGTACGATGCGTGTGTGTATGCTGAAGCCATCTCACCTGGTGTACGTGTGCACACTCCAGCTCTGCAGCTTCCTGGTTCGACTTGGAGAGAGCTTCATCTTCTGTGTTGTCAGTGGCAACCCTGCGCGTGTACGGTGAGAAATAAGCATGATGGGATAATATGATAATACCGAATAATGGGATGATTCATGCAGCAACAATCATCTGCACACTCGCACGTTGTTTATTCTTACAGTAAACGTGCATTGACCAAACTCGACTATGCATCGCGAAAAAGAGTAGCCTACCTGCTAGCGCTTCGCTGTGAGTCGCACTGGTCTGGATATCCTGAAATGGAGACAAATATAGGCAAAATTCGCAAGTATACTCACATGAGCACCCCCCACTTCAGCAAAACAATGGTTAAAATTTGAGCCAGCCTGGTACCACGAGACTGCCCATTTCTGCCTCTGGTTATGAACACTATAGTCTAGTGAACACTATATGAACACTATATATGCACACTAGTACAGATGACACGTACAAATTCATGCTGAGATTTCAGAATCTATTTTGTCCCCTACGAGCATAAACTGTGAGTACATGATATATACATATATATATATAGCAATGGCGTTAGAGCCTGGAGTAACCAGCGCAGCAGCCGTGGCGGACATAATATCGTATCGGACATGGCTGCGCACCCCGCCACACTTACCGCAGTCACACGGTGTCCGGCGCACCTTGCGGAACGTGAACGATGTTCGCAGCCCGCGCGGCTGCAGCGTCAGCCCGCGTCCGCTCTCTGTCGGCACCACGTCTGTCTTCCTCGGCGTGATGCTGAGGAAGAAGAACATCATGGCGAATGAAGCCAACAACGACGAAACTTGAAATGAACAAACTTGAAAAATGAAAAATGAACTTGAAACGAACAATGCAAACAATGAAGGGCCCCATATCAAGGGAAGCCAACAACGGTGAAACTTGTGTGAAACAGCTGGGACTAAGTGATAACCCATCGATCACGTTAACTGTAAAAACTGGTTCATAAAAGATTAACAATATTCAGATAGGGCCACCATAAAAAGATTTTCTTATTCAATATCGCCTCATAGCTTGACTCTCCTTCACAGGCAGGTAAACAATGAGCTCGCACCCGTGCGTCCACAAGTATCTGGATTCTCCCGTCATAACGATGGCGCTGCGTCGCGGCAGCACGACCGGTAGGTGGCGCCCGTCGTCGCGCCGAAACTCCATCATGGCGGCCGATCCGAGACTGAGCGACACGAGCTGATCTTCGAACGCCGAGTGCGTGTCAACGTGCGGCGGGATACCTGCCGTGATGCGAACGGAGAAAATGACGTCACGTCAACGCACGCTCGCCGTTCGTGAACGCTGGCAATCAATTCACGTCGCATATTTGCATTCCCTCTCCTTCCCCTTTGCTTTATTTGTATTATACTTTATGCTATCAAATATGTTCTATATTTATTATAGAGTGTTTATAATCCCGATTGACGCACGTTTTTCGTTCCCCCTCTTCTGTCGGCAGTGGGATTAGGATTGGTGTCAGGGTTAGCTTTAAGACTAAGGTTATGGGTGCGATTAAGGTTAGGTTTTAGGTTAAGGTTGAGGTTAATTTTATGAATAGGGTTCAGATTATGATTATCATTAAGGTTAGAGTCATGTTAGGTTCCGGTTAACATTGGGGTTCGGAAATGTCGCCAGGGAATTTCGCGAGCAAACTTATTTAGCCACGTGCAAACTGTAAATTTGCCATCGGTACATCTGCAAGTATTACATCATCAACTTGCTACCAACACGTACCCTGACCGGGTAGATACTGGTTCACGGTAAGCTGGTCCGGCTCCTGGTGCAGATGTCCGAGGTTTCGCAGCGTGTCCAGCACACAGCAACACGCGGCAGGCACTGGCTGCTCTAGCGGACTGTCCTTGTCAACGTTGTTGTTGTCGTAGCGAAACTCGTAGCCAAAGTGTTTCACCTGTCGATGTCGAAGACTGTTTTGAGCTGCAAACACACGCACATATCACCATCTCAAATGCGTGAAACGATCTGGTGTGCAATTGTCGTTTTTAGTTCAGCTGTCTAAAGCATGAAATAGGATTTGGTTGAGGCGGGAGTATAGTGTAAGCCATCGGTAAAGTCCATGAAACTTAATCCTGAGCCCCTCTAACTCGTTTCCATAACCTACGCTTACGTTATAACGTTAAATATACGTGAATATTCATGACACTGCAATCGAATGATCGCATACGCTAACCCTCGTTTGTACTGCAGAAACCTTTTTGGGTAGAAAAATCCTCTTCCCAACAGATGGCAGCGAGAAGTTCTCGTTCGTAATCCTCTGATATGATGTCGTGAACCAAAATCAATCCAGGTGGCAGCACCATCCCATCATTGCTCGGAGAAATGACATCGGGCACTGTTTCAAATGAGAACATTTCGTCATATATCATTCTTTAGATTATTCTATCATATATCTATTATTCACCTTGAAATAATACTGGATATACAAACAGCCAGCAAGCCAGCCAGACAGTCCGACAGACAGACAAGCAGTTATATAGACAAACATAGAAGCGGGCGAATGAGCAGACAAACAGACAGGCAGGCAGAAAGAAAAAAAATATATATATAGCCTATATAGAGATAGAAGAGATGTCCAGACAGACACTGATAATAGGTTAGACAGGCGAGTAAACACACACACTGGAAGCATCTACGATCAACACGACTTAATTAGCTCTTACATTTTTCAACGTACAGCAGGTGAAGCTTGGCCCCGGGAGCTCCACTACTGCGTATATCGTAGCCCTGGGCACAGGCGACGGCACGTGTTGCTCCACCTACATCTACGTAGCTAATGAAAGCATGAGGCTTGTCGGGCACCATGACAACGTTGGACACCTCACCATACGGTTGAAAGATCTCGAGTAGTTGCTCTTTGCTCACACCACAGACCAAGCCTCCGTTTGCGACGAAAAGATGCTAACAATTCAAATGAGAAAGGGGAATTATTCATTACGGATAAATACTGGATGCAATATTATCATTGTCTAGTGGGGTGATGTCTAGACACATACACACATACATACATACATACGTATGTATATACATGCACGTCTTATTCCCCATTCTCAGACATGTCATACTCCTCTAAATCAACTGTTACACATGTATACGTACGTACTGTACATACGTAAACATGCATAGTGACAGACACTTGTATTGTACAACATCTTATGCCGGGCAATCAGTGATGTTACTTTAAATGAAAGTGTCAATGACATTGTAGCTCACCACGAAAAAGGACACAAATGAGTGAGTGAGAAGAAGTCAGTTTTAATTGAGCAACCATCGACGTACATTATAGAAACGAAGAGTATATATATGGGAGAACTCCCATTATATACTCTTGATAATTATATGTGTAATTTTTTATGTGAAAATAAAGTTTGAGATGTGAAAGTCTGAGATGTGGGCAAGTGATGGCGTTACACCTAAATGATCGCCATTTAACGTTTTTATAATATTCAGATTTAGGCACTGCCTAAAAGCGGAGCTCCCGATGTGTAACGTGTAAGATTGAGAGGATACGCTTATTCCATGTAGCTGCTATATACCACGTGACCAATGGTGTTTCTCTGCCCATAAACACAACTTTTGTCAAAGGTTAATTGTTGCATGGAAGTGTTTACTTCGTATGAGTTTTCTAAGCGGGTAGCACACGGGTTGCCATCTGTATATCGCAATAATAATTTATAAACCAAAATGAATCACAATTTGTGACGGTAGATGCGCTATATACCCGCTTTGATGTTTTAGCGATGGCGTTTGAAATAAATAGGTTATGCTGCGTTCGACATGTTTTGTAAAACTTTACTCTAAATATAGACGTTTTATCGGCAGGGTGGAGAGAAATACCAATTTCGCATTAAAGATATTGTCAATGAAATCTTGTAAAACGAACCAGACGAATGTGACACCACAGAGTGTTATCTGCGTGTCTATATAATATGCTATATAATTGTCAAAACCTACCTAATTTGCATAATTTTTTTTAAGTATTAAAAACCCCTGCCCTTATTCATTCACATACCAAAAATGAGCAAAATCCGTTGAACCTGAACTGACTAATATGGCAATTTCCATTTTTGCCAAAAAATTGCCGTGGCTCGAAAGTACGTCGACTGGCGTGCTCCAAATAGAACGTTCAAACCTCTCCATAGCAGTAACAACTATACCCAATTTCAAACATGTGGGTCAAACGGTTCCTGAGTTATCGTTGACCGTAGCCAAATGTTGACGGAAGGACGGACGGACGTACGACGGACGACGACCATGTCAATAGCTCAGCTTGACGATGTCAAGGTGAGCTAAAAAAATCAACTTGTTTCCTAGCGAAAGAGTGGAGCGCAGCGAAACCATGATACTTGTTATTGTCAATGTAACCTCAATTGCTTAACAAGACTGGAGTGGTCAGAGGCAGAGGTAGGGGTAGCACTGTAGCCTGTAGGCGGGTGGGTCGAGTTAACCGGTGGCCGCACTGGACACCACAACGATCTGACACAAACTAGTTTGAGAAGTAAAAACCTACCTTGTAGGAGACGAAGACGTACATATTCCTTCGTGTGTCATCAATGCGCTCTTTAATTTTGCTTCCTTTCTTATTGCTTTCTTCTCTGCTTTAGAGGGTTTCATGATGGTAGAACTATAGCTAGTAGCAGTAATATAGAGCTATACTCTAGGGTAGAGCCTGACCGGGTTAGTAGTGGAACTAGCAGTAGCACTGACTATAGCCACTACTGCAGTACTGGCACTAACTAAGTTAGACATAGAGTTGCCATGCGCACTTTTCCCAGATTTGTACTGTATCATGTATGATGAGATTGAGAACACAGACGGGGCCTACCACGAAGTATCATCAATCATCATTCATAGATTATAATTACTTAGACCGTAAACTCACTAAACTGTAATACATGTGCGATTGTAAACACGGCTATCATGGATATCACCACAGGCACTTGAAGCATATCAACAGTAAACATACGCCGCCGCCATCGCGCGTACACTGACACATATATATTAAGCAGGTGCGAAAGCGTGCGCCAGGAATTCGCTCGACGCTCGCTTGTCTACACACGATTTCAACACAAATACTCAACCTTACGACTCCATCTTTGCTCCTAATTGAAGTACAGTGCTTACTTGTTGTAGAAATATCATGTCTCACTTCGCAGCAGAGCTGTGTCACGCAAAATCACGAATTAAATCATGAAATTCTCGCGATCTCTAGCGTGCTTGCGCGATGGTTACACATTTCGAGATCTGGAGACCCCTACCGGTCGTAATCGTGACGTCATTTTTCGAACAGCATGCCTCCGGCGAGCGTGTATTTTCCAGGTCAATCAAGAACATAGGGCTCTAACGAGCGCTGCCATTGGTTGATACAAATCACGTGCCTCTAACTCCTGTTTTATGGTGCATTCACTGCATAATTGTGACCCTAACCCTAACCCTAACCCTAACCCTAACCCTAACCCTAACCCTAACCCTAATCCTAACTCTAACCCAAACCCTATTTAAACAAATATAGAAAAAATTTAATTTTTAATTGTTGTAAAAATTAATTGCTGTTAAAAATGTTGTAAATAAATCATGTAAATATTTGCGTTAATTGGGGAAAAAATGTTAAACAGATAAAGATAGAAAAATACAGAAAACAGAAAAATAATTAGAAAACGATGGGATTCGATCCTCCGACCTTTCATACTTGTCGCAGATTGACGCCAGCGTTATACGCGCTAGGCTATCGAGACATATCGTAAATACTAGTTTTGCATGTGCTATGTATATTTCGGGAAAACAAGCTCAACCAATAGCAGCGCTCATTACAGCCCTATGTTCTTGATTGACCTAGGAAAAAAAATCACGCCTCCGGCGAGCGTGACTCGACTCGCTCCACGCTCCAACTATCAGACTGTACCTATGGACTGTACACTCCGATGTAACTGTCTTGAAAACGTACAGAGGTAACGAACGTTGGTCCAGTCTATGGTATCTATAGCAACGCCCCACTGCGCGCTTTGACGGGGCTCACATGGGAGGCGGAAAGCAACGTTGTGGTTACCCAAGATGCAGTGCGCCGCCTTCCGCCATGTACTTAAATGTGTAACCATCGCGCAAGCAATCCTAGAGATCGCGAGAATTTCATGATTTAATTCGTGATTTTGCGTGACACAGCTCTGCTGCGAAGTGAGACATGAATATTTCTACAACAAGTAAGCACTGTACTTCAATTAGGAGCAAAGATGGAGTCGTAAGGTTGAGTATTTGTGTTGAAATCGTGTGTAGACAAGCGAGCGTCGAGCGAATTCCTGGCGCACGCTTTCGCACCTGCTTAATATATGGCTGTTGCTCCTGCGAGGTACCGTCGCCGATTATTTTTCTCTTTAAAGTCACGGTACTGACGGTACTGACGCCTGATTGGTTGAGCTTGTTTTCTTGCGATATACATAGCACATCCAAAATTTTAATTTCAATAATGTGGGCAGCAGCGCAACGGGTAGTGCGCTTGCCCCAAGTATGAATGGTCGCGGGATCGAATCCCATCCGTTTTCTAATTATTTTCCTGTTTTCTGTATTTTTCTATCTTTATCTGTTTAACATTTTTTTTCCAATTAACGCAAATATTAACATTATTTATTTACAACATTTTAATAACAAACAATTAATTTTTACAACAATTAAAAATTAAATTTTTAATTTAATAGAGTTAGGGTTAGGGTTAGGTATGGGTTAGGGTTAGGGTTAGGTTAGGGTTAGGGTTAGGGTTAGGGTTAGGGTTAGGGTTAGGGTTAGGGTTATCGTATATATCGTATAAAATCGTATATATAATATCGTACCAAAGCAACGGTAGTTATTATTCGCCGATAGATGGCGCTGCATCACTACCGTGAGTTGAAGAGAAAAAATTCGGCGACGGTACCGTCGCAGGAGCAACAGCCTTAATATATTATGTGTCAGTGTACGCGCGATGGCGGCGCGTATGTTTACTGTTGTGATATGCTTCAGTGCCTGTGGATATCACGGCTATTTGGCACGTCACGTTACGTCAGGTTTACGTCACGTGATAGCGGCAGTTAGATGAGTTTTCAGTTACTTTGTCAAAGTAAAGTAAATGATTGAAGAGATGAGGTTCCCATCTATGGGAAAGAAATCCAAGATGTCAGCCTTCATGCCTCATGTTTCAGTGAATTTAAAAACATAGAACAAAACAACGAATTAAATCAATTTCTTGCTGTATGATACTCGGTATGAAAAGTGGAGAGACTTTAAACATTTCACATTTACGAGGTAAGCTTCCACCATAGCCCTATGATAAAGTTAGCATTAGTTAAGGCATGGCACTTGACTTGGTGACGTTGGTCAGTCGACTCGATGGTCTCTAGTTAAGCCAGCATGTCCACGGCACCGTGTCGGTCAGTCATATAATAATATTTATGAAGTAGAAAAGTGAGGGAGTGAGCAAGCAAAATGAGAGAGCAAGACAGTTTCAAGTTTAGTTTCTTCCCCAGGACAGTTTCAGTTTGGAACTACCAGCACCAGGCAGTTGCTGATGCTCCCTCTAGCTCCAAGAAACGGTATTGCTAGGGTTACAATACCGCTTCAAACCTTGGCTGCAGCTAAACACGTAGTTGCCTTATATTCCAAGTATCGCCAAAAAACACCACACATGTGATATACCAAATTAATCAGTAAACGTCACCTTCTTGTAACCATCAGTGCGCTACGATGCGCTGGGTACTTACGGGTTACAGCAACTTTTTGAGACGAATGCAACAACATTTATGAATTCGCCGCAATGTTTGCTATCATTCCGACTGTGACTAAAATCCGCAATGGATCGAACAAGCGAAATTAAACGATCTGCGGTCCTCATGTAAACCACCCCAACATCCGAGAACATGTCATCTAAGGCTTTTACAAATGGCCAAGACATTTAATTGTGAACATCGTTTCACTTGCTTTGGTGTGTAATTGCCGTGAGAGCCATCGTACTATTTCTGTAGTATTTTTTAGCGAGTCTTTTCCGTTTTGGGTTTTCCGTGCCTTGCTAAACATGGCGGGTAAAGCTGATTTGAAAGTTGATATGCTGTGAGAATTAGCAGATTATACCGTGAATTAAGAGATACATTCTAGTTTAGAAGCAGGACAACTGTGAGTTAATGTTCATATTTTAAACAAGGCAAGTCAAAGGTGGTAATGGAATGGTTTTATTTGAGATATACAGAGTTATTCATCTAGATCTGCAGAGGTGATAGGTTTTTTGTATGGAAGGGTGTCAGGCTGTATAGACAATCCGTCGCACAGCCTGGTCGGGCTGATGCTCCCTCCTAATTAGTATCCTATAGCTATAGGGAGGCTGTGGGTAGCTATGGGGAGCTAGCTGTCACGTACGTCATTCATTCTGAAGTCTATTGGTCCCCATTTGCCCAGTAAGTCAAATGAAGGCCTTGAGATAGGCCGGCGGGGAAACACACACACACACACACCTCTAGCTCTCTCTCTCTCTCTCTCTCTCTCTCTCTCTCTCTCTCTCTCTCTCTCTCTCTCTCTCTCTCTCTCACTTTCTCCTCTCTCTCTCTCTCTCTCTCTCTCTCTCACGCATAGGGCCTACACACACACATACACATATTCCCTCCTCTCTCTCTCTCTCTCTCACGCACACACGCACTCGGCAATCAGCTGAGGCGTACCGTTGCGCAAATCATGCGTGTACGTGTTGCATGATCACTGTGTGAGATCACAGGCACTTGAAGCGTTTCAATAAAATATAATGCTAAATAAATACGAAATCTATTTATTACCAATTTCTTAATGTTCTATACATTACTCTCTTTTCACCTATTATTGCCGACAGTTTCCTGTAAATGCCGTCCAAATCCTCTATGACTATGTGCAACACACGCTACCGGCCGCCATTCCTCACGCGGCTGCACAGTGCACACTGACACTTATATATATAGTGTCAGTGTGCATTGTGCAGCCGCGTGAGGAATGGCGGCCGGTAGCGTGTGTTGCACATAGTCATAGAGGATTTGGACGGAATTTACAGGAAACGGCCAGAATTAAACAATTTTAATTTTGACTTCAGACTGCGGACTCTTTCATTTTGCTGGCGACTCCCTCTTTTTGAGCGTAGGGAGTCCGCTGGACTCCGTGTTTAAAAGTTAATTTACATACATACCGACATACATTAAAATTATGTTGTCTTTGATGTTCTTACAGGACAGAAGACCCACAGCAGGACAGGAGGCCCAGGACAAGGCAGCAGGCCCAGGACAAGGCAGCAGGCCAGGACAAGACAGGAGCCCAGGACACGTCACCTTGGATCAGCCGTCAAGTAGCCGTCTTCTGGATGCCCTGTCAAGCAGATGAGATGTCAAGCAGCACCAACAGCAATTCAAGTTGCATGCAGCCCCATTATCAGCAGCACCTCAGGCATCTCAGCGTAGCTCTCTTAACCTGTCAAATTGATATCTGATTCACAAAATAATGGGATACAAGAACACGGTGTATAAGAAGACGATGCAAGAACATGTGTTCATTAGGAACATCACGAAGCACATAGAAAGATTCAACACACTAATGGTTGAGCAGCATGGGTTCAAACCACAACATATATAGTTGAAAGACTCACAGCATCACAGATCTCACATATCTAGATAGCTGCTCACAGCATCATATGAACTAGGAGAGTCAACTGATGAGTGAAGGCAGACTGACCTAACCATACTGGACTTCAGAAAGGAATTTGATCTACCAGTCTCTTATATGCATTGAATCACTAAGGGACATTCTACCAGCGGCTCAGGTCATTCCGTTTAAACAGACGTGATTCTTTCCAGGCCGACTACTCAAGCCGAGGCACAGGATTAGAAAATCTTCATACAGGAGCCGCAGTTGTTGCTGCCATGGTTTCTCTATAGCCATTCTAAAGGCCCTTTCTGAGTACACTCTGATGATGGCTGAAGCTATGCCAGTTGGGCCTTGCGCCCAGTGGCCGCTACCGTGGCGTGCGACGACTGCACATCTTGGTTCCACGTCGGATTTATGAATATGGCATCGGCTGTTTTTCATTCTTTGATCCTATCAGATGTGTCATGGATCTGCAGTGGCTGAGAAATAACGAACTTTGCCACTCTACCTCAATGTTTTACACGTTTCCCAGTCTGCATTGTGTCAGCCAGAACTCGACAGACTCCCACAGATCGTCTGACACTTCACACATCATTACTGGTTATGAAGACTCGTGTGTAGGGTGGACAGGTATGGAGCAAAGTGAGTACATATGATTGCTGCATAGCTGCTGTCCATGTGTCATCTCACCATTGACATAAAGAAACAGCAATTTCTTGAATGATTTTCAGTATTCAGAAGCATGTGCATGAATAAGAACCAATTAACAATGTTTAAGACTGAGTTATTATTTTAAGTCAATATTAAATCGTCAAAATTCTCATGGTGTAAGCTAGATTATTTGTTATCAATTCACTCTGTATGTATGTGTTTTATGTAATGTGATTGCAGGCATATCAGAGAGAGAAGAGGAATAATTGATGCCAAGGTGCTAGGTCATGAGGCTGGGATTGGAGCATGCTAACTTTTTGGTAATTCAAACGTCATGCATGCCAATTTTCCATACTAGCTGTACCCTTCAGTGAGTAATTCCTTTCTTGATCATAGGAAAGAGCTTTGGCATTGACTTTCATGTACATCACGGGTTTTTTCTACATATATATATTATATAGATCATTAAATACATTAAAATTATGTATTATGAAGTCTCTAGAAAACTTGTTTCCTAGCGAAAGAGTGGAGCGCAGCGAAACCATGATACTTGTTATTGTCAATGTAACCTCAATTGCTTAACAAGACTGGAGTGGTCAGAGGCAGAGGTAGCTCTAGTACTATAGCCCGCGTACAGTTGCCGCAGGCGCCTGCGCGCAACTGTACGCGGGCTATAGTACTAGAGCTAAGGCAGAGGTAGGGGTAGCACTGTAGCCTAGCTGTAGGCGGGTGGGTCGAGTTAACCGGTGGCCGCACTGGACACCACAACGATCTGACACAAACTAGTTTGAGAAGTAAAAACCTACCTTCGTAGGAGACGAAGACGTACATATTCCTTCGTGTGTCATCAATGCGCTCTTTAATTTTGCTTCCTTTCTTATTGCTTTCTTCTCTGCTTTAGAGGGTTTCATGATGGTAGAACTAGCTAGGAGTAGTAGTAATATAGAGCTATACTCTAGGGTAGAGCCTGACCGGGTTAGTAGTGGAACTAGCAGTAGCACTGACTAGCCACTACTGCCAGTACTGGCA